>NC_092339.1:270968452-271278571 GCF_046630445.1 Rutidosis leptorrhynchoides | reverse complement strand
AAAGCTATCTTATTCGAAGGTTTAAACTTGAAATCACTAGAGCATAGTTTCGTTAATTCTAAACTTGTTCGCAAACAAAAGTTAATCCTTCTAACTTGACTTTTAAAATAAAATAAACACATGTTCTATATCTATATCATATTCTAACTTAATGATTTAAAACTTGGAAACACGAAAAACACCCTAAAACTGGACATACGCCGTCGTAGTAACTCCGCAGGCTGTTTTGGGTTTGATAATTAAAAACTATGATAAAGTTTGATTTAAAAGTTGTTCTTCTGGGAAAATGATTTTTCTTATGAACATGAAACTATATCCAAAAATCATGGTTAAACTCAAAGTGGAAGTATGTTTTTCAAAATGGTCATCAAGACGTCGTTCTTTCGACTGAAATGAATACCTCTTATAAAAATGACTTGTAACTTATATTTCTGACTATAAACCTATACCTTTTCTGTTTAAATTCATAAAATAGAGTTCAATATGAAACCATAACAATTTGATTCACTCAAAACGGATTTAAAATGAATAAGTTATGGGTAAAACAAGATTGGATAATTTTTTGATTTTTGTAGCTACGGGAAATATTAACAATTCTATACAAATCATATCCTAGCTAACTTATATTGTATTATACATGTATTTTAATATATTATGTAATCTTGGGATACCATAGACACGTATGCAAATGTTTTGACATATCATATCGACCCATGTATATATATTATTTGGAACAACCATAGACACTCTATATGCAGTAATGTTGGAGTTAGCTATACAGGGTTGAGTTTGATTCCAAAAATATATATACTTTGAGTTGTGATCTAGCCTGAGACGTATATACACTGGGTCGTGGATTGATTCAAGATAATATATATCGATTTATTTCTGTACATCTAACTGTGGACAACTAGTTGTAGGTTACTAACGAGGACAGCTGACTTAATAAACTTAAAACATCAAAATGTATTAAAAGTGTTGTAAATATATTTTGAACATACTTTGATATATATGTACATATTTGTTATAGGTTCGTGAATCGACCAGTGGCCAAGTCTTACTTCCCGATGAAGTAAAAATCTTTGAAAGTGAGTTATAGTCCCACTTTTAAAATCTAATATTTTTGGGATGAGAATACATGCAGGTTTTATAAATGATTTACAAAATAGACACAAGTACGTGAAACTACATTCTATGGTTGAATTATCGAAATCGAATATGCCCCTTTTTATTAAGTCTGGTAATCTAAGAATTAAGGAACAGACACCCTAATTGACGCGAATCCTAAAGATAGATCTATTGGGCCTAACAAACCCCATCCAAAGTACTGGATGCTTTAGTACTTAGTAATTTATATCATATCCGAAGGGTGTCTCGGAATGATGGGGATATTCTTATATATGCATCTTGTTAATGCCGGTTACCAGGTGTTCACCATATGAATGATTTTTATCTCTATGTATGGGATGTGTATTGAAATATGAAATCTTGTGGTCTATTGTTACGATTTGATATATATAGGTTAAACCTATAACTCACCAACATTTTTGTTGACGTTTAAAGCATGTTTATTCTCAGGTGAATATTAAGAGCTTCCGCTGTTGCATACTAAAATAAGGACAAGATTTGGAATCCATGTTTGTATGATATTGTGTAAAAACTGAATTCAAGAAACATATGTCGATGTAATATATTTCTATTGTAAACCATTATGTAATGGTCATGTGTAAACAGTATATTTTAGATTATCATTATTTGATAATCTACGTAATGTTTTTTTTAAAACCTTTATTGATAAAATAAAGGTTATGGTTGTTTTAAAAATGAATGCAGTCTTTGAAAAACGTCTCATATAGAGGTCAAAACCTCGCAACGAAATCAATTAGTATGGAACGTTTATAATCAATATGAACGGGACATTTCATAGACGACCAATAAAATCCTGAATCGTAGATTTTGCTTGCGGTTAAGTTTGCTCCATGATGACCTCCAGTTGGTCCGTGATGACATTGGTGAAGAATCTCTGTTGCTTATTTCTCATCTACGCACCTCCTGATTATTTGATCAGGGCAAATTATGAACATGTATGGATCTTCCCAGTAGTAATACTTAGCATCCCTAATTCCTTCTTCGGGACATGCTCGTTCCTTTTTGTACAACTCCGGCAACTAGGTAGTTGGCTATGTCAGTGTACCAAGGGTATCAGTGAATTCTGATCTTATGTTGGCTTGTCCTAAGCTCATAAGCTGTTCTTCCAGAAATTTGTCTCTAATATCTTGCTCAAGAAGTTGTTCCATCGCTGGATTCTCCAAATGACTAAGATGATCTGCTACGACGTTCTCTACTCCTTTCTTACCTTTGATCTTAATATCGAATTCCTGAAGGAGTAAGATCCATCGTAGGAGTCTTGGTTTAGCATCTTTCTTAGTAAACAGATATTTTAGGGCTGAATGATCTGTGTAAACCATAGTTTTGGACAGGATGAGATAGGAACGGAATTTGTCAAAGGTGAAAACTACTGCTAGCAGCTCCTTTTCCGTAGTGGTGTAATTCTCTTGAGCTCCGGTTAAGGTTTTGCTGGCGTAATAGATTGGATGGAAATGTTATCTTTCCGTTGTCCTAGTACAACTCCAACTGTGAAGTCACTCACATCACACATGATTTCGAATGGTAAGCTCCAATCAGGAGCTATCATGATATGTGCATGTGTGAGCTATTCTTTCAGATAGTTGAACACTTGAATACATTCTTCATTGAAGACAAACGGAACTTCCTTTCCGAGGAGATGAGTAATAGGTCGTGTGACCTTTGAAAAATATTTGATAAAACGTCGGTAGAAACCGGCTTGTGCAAGGAAAATCCACACAGCTTTTACTGTGGTAGGTTCTGAAAACTTAGTTATGGTTTCAATCTTAGCCTTATCGATTTCTATTCCTGACTTTGATATCTTATGTCCTAAAACTATGCCTTCTTTTACCATGAAGTGACATTTTTCCCAATTTAGAACTAAGTTCGAATCTTCGCACTGGGTGAGCATCTTGTCAAAGAAAGGCACGACTCAAAGGTACTACCGAAGATGGAGAAGTCATCCATGAAGTCTTCTGATGTTTTGCGAGGTGATATAAAATAGCTTTATATTTTACAAGGAAATACTATTAAATACGATACAATTTTACAAGATATTTATTTATTTATTGAATGGATATACTTAAACCTTGCTACAACACTTATAGGCAGTGTACCTAATCGTACAGTAGTGTAGTTTTTAGTAAGTCCGGTTCGTTCCACAGGGAATCTTTTTCACAAAGCTTAACGCTATATTAGTTTAAATTTTATAAAAATACAAATATATATATAAGTAATATTATTATTATAAAGGGGGGTTTTTACCGTTTAATGACCGGTTTGTCGATTTTAAAACTTTAGTCGCAGCTAAAACAAAATGTAAAATATTAAATAAATAAAAGACTTAATTTAAAGCATAAAGTAAATAACGATAATAAAATTGCGATAAATAAAAGTGCGATAAAATAAACTTGCGATAATTAAAAAGTACGATAATTAAAAGTGCAATTAAATACAATAACAATAAATAAAAGTGCTATAATTAGAAGTGCAATTAAATATAAAATAAAGGGAATTAAATATGAAATAAAAGAATTATGCTTATTTAAACTTCCGTAATCATGATGTTTGACGTGTTGATTTTAGTTTTATACCCATGGGTTAATTGTCCTTTGTCCTGGATTATTTAATATGTCCGTCTGGTTTTTGTCCATAACAGTCCATCAGTCATAAATATAAAGTGCGAGTGTCCTCGTCAAATTATCCTTATACCTGAAGTTAAATATTCCAACTAATTGGGGACTTAAACTGTAACAAGATTTTAATACTTTGTTTAATAATTACACCAGGATGTCGACTGAGTGTAACCCAAGGTTTTAATATTTTGTTATCAATTATGCCAAGTGTCCTTGTACATAATTTCACCCCTGTTTTAATAATTCTAGTGGCTATTAATCCATTCCCGTGTCCGGTTAAATGAACGATTATTCGTACATATAAATACCCCGCCCATCGTGTCCGATTGAGTGTATATGGTAATTTATGGGTACGTCCAATTATAAATCTTTATATTAACATTAACAAACTATCATTTAGTTAAACAAATATAAAGCCCATTAATAGCCCATAGTCTAATTTCCACAAGTGTCGTTCTTTTGTCCAAACCCCAATTATGGTACAAAGCCCAATTACCCAATTTTAATATTTTTAGTCCAACATCATGATTACTTCGGATTAAATAATCATAATAATAACTTAGCTACGAGACATTAAATTAAAAAGGTTGAACATAACTTATAATGATTAAAAATAGCGTAGCGTTACACGGATAGAATTTTGACTTACACCCTTACAACATTCGCTAACACATCCTTATTATTAGGATTTAAAATTAAAATTAAAATTAAAATATAAATTATATATACATATACTACGTTGAGTGAAGAAGAAAGATGTGATTTGTGTTACACCATA
This sequence comes from Rutidosis leptorrhynchoides, assembly GCF_046630445.1. Classification (NCBI taxonomy): domain Eukaryota; kingdom Viridiplantae; phylum Streptophyta; class Magnoliopsida; order Asterales; family Asteraceae; genus Rutidosis; species Rutidosis leptorrhynchoides. Next base: position 271,274,032 of record NC_092339.1, on the reverse strand, counting down.
GCTCGATTTTTATAGGCATGTGATCTGGAAAAGAGGCTCATGCGATCGCATGGATTTATGCCTTCCAGGCCATGCGATCGCATGGCCAGCTGGGGAGAGCCTCTTTTGGTTGTTTTCTTCTACCGACGTTTATTTATAATAATATAATATATATATATATATATATATTAATTTTAAGAATTAATTATATATTATATTATATTATATTCATGTGCATAGTTGACTTGTAATTTTTAGTCCGTTGCGTCGAGCGTTGAGAGTTGACTCTGGTCCCGGTTCCGGATTTTCGAACGTCCTTGCGTACAATTTAATATCTTGTACTTTGCGTTTTGAATCTTGTACTCTTGTAATTTTGAGACGTTTCTTATCAATAATTGGAACCTCATTGATTGTATTTTGTACTTTTGAGCTTTTTGGTCGTTTGTGTCTTCAATTCGTCGAATCTGTCTTTTGTCTTCACCTTTTATTATTTAAACGAATATCACTTGTAAATAGAACAGTTGCAACTAAAAGCTTGTCTTTCTTGAGGAATAATGCTATGAAATATATGTTCGTTTTTAGCATTATCAAATATTCCCACACTTGAGCATTGCTTGTCCTCTAGCGATATAGTCTTGAAATACAAGAATCACTTCTTTATTCTTCACACTTTGTACATCAGTGATTTCTTTACGGCGGTATAAACAATGGCAGTAACGATGTGGTTTACAGTCCCACATGACTATAAAATTTAGATCCATTAAGGAAATTGGATCTTTATGAAAACATTTGATCTTTTAAAAATTAAATCTAGTTTTTACCCTAGATAAGTTTTCCGGAATAACCCTTCACCGGTGTTTGCTAAATATTTTTGTGGGCTTGGTGGGTTTCAGATTTGAAAATTTTAGCTCAAAACTTGCGATTTTGTGTCACCCACTTGCTAACCTTTTATTAGGAAAGCAACACGTCCAGTTTACTTGTCCCGTATATTACCTTTCGGTAAACTACCGTCCGGTTGTAAAGGAAAGCGTTGAACAAGCAACTGTTAAGGCAATGTCCCCTGACATGCTTTTAATTATGGTCTATAACGTGTCGGACGCAATTACTATCCTTTGTAGGAGTAGTAAAGCTCACCCTTATAATTTGTCGGTCTAGCACAAGGTCCTGTCTTTAACCATGCTATGCAACCACCGTTCTTACGGTTGACACCCGATTTGGTTCAGATGACCTAATGAATTCCAGGTGAATTTCTAGGATTTTACGTTCAATGGTAATGAACGCATTGAAAATGGGTTTTTAGAAAACAAATCGGTTTATAATTTGATCAAAATATTTTCTCGTTTAAGCTCGAGTTTAGATATCATTGAATTCCATGAGTTTGAATTCTCAATCTTTAAGGTCAATCTCTAGGATTGAGTAATATCAGGCTTAAAAGCTGATTTTTAATCTTTAAGGAGATTATCCTTTCTAGTGATCTGATTCATTAGTCTTATCCAGCTAATTTGCACGGTGCCCCCCCATTTTACGAGATAAATCCTTCTCATGGTTAGGATAAATCTGACCACTTGGCGACCCTGTTTAATGCTGAGGTCCGTGGATTTCCTGCTGATTTTAGTGATGACTTTTCTAGATTTTTCGTCAACCTACAGCTGGTCTGGACGAAAACTTCCTGACCTAAATCAAGAAGCGCGTTTCTTTTTCGGAAGACTTTACTTCCTTTTAATGATGGAATTGATTCATCGTGTAGATCCATCTCTTCTTTTCTTTCATCGGGTAAAATAGTTTAGTTTAGTCCAAAGCAAAAGTATTTTCAGTTATTTGTTACAGAAATATGTGACATATGTTTAAGATAACTTGGTAATTTTTCCCACACTTGGCTTTTATTTTCCTTTTTATTGTCCTCTATTCCATTTTAAATGAATTTTAACATTTTGGTTTGTTTCTCAATTTATGTCCTTTCCGAGGTAACAATAATTTCGGTGTTAACACCTAGTTTTATCGTTCATAAATATGTATAAACATGATTTTGAGTTCATTTAATTGAAAATTTTGAAAAATTTTACTAGACTTGGGTAGTCAGTATATAAGACTAGGGCTGTTCTTTATCATCAGAGAGCACTAGATTCTAATACAACTACTACGTTACTAGTATTTTTAATGGTAACCAAGTGTTTAAGATAAAAATTTTAAAAATCCGAAAGAATTTAACCCCTTCCCACACTTAAGATCTTGCAATGCCCTCATTTGCAAGAAATCAGTAACAATTTAAATTATTGAGGGTGATTAGCGTAAAAATGATTAAATTTTACCAAAGTTTCCAAACATATTGGCGTTTGGTTGCTGAATGATAAATGGTGCATATCATTTGTTCATTTCGTCTGTTGTTACATCACATTTATTTGTCATCTTGTCGTCAAAATTAGTAGCTTTTGCTGAACTTAATGCCAGTCTTTGAAAATGCGCTGTTGAAATGTCCCGTTCTTATTGATTAAAAACGTTCCATATTAATTGATTTCGTTGCGAGGTTTTGACCTCTATATGAGACGTTTTTCAAAGACTGCATTCCTTTTAAAACAAACCATAACCTTTATTTCATCAATAAAGGTTTAAAAAGCTTTACGTAGATTATCAAATAATGATAATCTAAAATATCCTGTTTACACACGACCATTACATAATGGTTTACAATACAAATATGTTACAACAAAATAAGTTTCTTGAATGCAGTTTTTACACAATATCATACAAGCATGGACTCCAAATCTCGTCCTTATTTAAGTATGCGACAGCGGAAGCTCTTAATAATCACCTGAGAATAAACATGCTTAAAACGTCAACAAAAATGTTGGTGAGTTATAGGTTTAACCTATATATATCAAATCATAATAATAGACCACAAGATTTCATATTTCAATACACATCCCATACATAGAGATAAAAACCCTTCAGGCAATGAACACCTGGTAACCGACATTAACAAGATGCATATATAAGAATATCCCCATCATTCCGGGACACCCTTCGGATATGATATAAATTTCGAAGTACTAAAGCATCCGGTACTTTGGATGGGGTTTGTTAAGCCCAATAGATCTATCTTTAGGATTCGCGTCAATTAGGGTGTCTGTTCCCTAATTCTTAGATTACCAGACTTAATAAAAAGGGGCATATACGATTTCGATAATTCAACCATAGAATGTAGTTTCACGTACTTGTGTCTATTTTGTAAATCATTTATAAAACCTGCATGTATTCTCATCCCAAAAATATTAGATTTTAAAAGTGGGACTATAACTCACTTTCACAGATTTTTACTTCGTCGGGAAGTAAGACTTGGCCACTGGTTGATTCACGAACCTATAACAATATATACATATATATCAAAGTATGTTCAAAATATATTTACAACACTTTTAATATATTTTGATGTTTTAAGTTTATTAAGTCAGCTGTCCTCGTTAGTAACCTACAACTAGTTGTCCACAGTTAGATGTACAGAAATAAATCGATAAATATTATCTTGAATCAATCCACGACCCAGTGTATACGTATCTCAGTATTGATCACAACTCAAACTATATATATTTTGGAATCAACCTCAACCCTGTATAGCTAACTCCAACATTCACATATAGAGTGTCTATGGTTGTTCCGAAATATATATAGATGTGTCGACATGATAGGTCGAAACATTGTATACGTGTCTATGGTATCCCAAGATTACATAATATACAATACAAGTTGATTAAGTTATGGTTGGAATAGATTTGTTACAAATTTTCACGTAGCTAAAATGAGAAAAATTATCCAATCTTGTTTTACCCATAACTTCTTCATTTTAAATCCGTTTTGAGTGAATCAAATTGCTATGGTTTCATATTGAACTCTATTTTATGAATCTAAACAGAAAAAGTATAGGTTTATAGTCGGAAAAATAAGTTACAAGTCGTTTTTGTAAAGGTAGTCATTTCAGTCGAAAGAACGACGTCTAGATGACCATTTTAGAAAACATACTTCCACTTTGAGTTTAACCATAATTTTTGGATATAGTTTCATGTTCATAATAAAAATCATTTTCTCAGAATAACAACTTTTAAATCAAAGTTTATCATAGTTTTTAATTAACTAACCCAAAACAGCCCGCGGTGTTACTATGACGGCGTAAATCCGGTTTTACGGTGTTTTTCGTGTCTCCAGGTTTTAAATCATTAAGTTAGCATATCATATAGATATAGAACATGTGTTTAGTTGATTTTAAAAGTCAAGTTAGAAGGATTAACTTTTGTTTGCGAACAAGTTTAGAATTAACTAAACTATGTTCTAGTGATTACAAGTTTAAACCTTCGAATAAGATAGCTTTATATGTATGAATTGAATGATGTTATGAACATCATTACTACCTTAAGTTCCTTGGATAAACCTACTGGAAAAGTGAAAAATGGATCTAGCTTCAACGGATCGTTGGATGGCTCGAAGTTCTTGAAGCAGAATCATGACACGAAAACAAGTTCAAGTAAGATCATCACTTGAAATAAGATTGTTATAGTTATAGAAATTGAACCAAAGTTTGAATATGATTATTACCTTGTATTAGAATGATAACCTACTGTAAGAAACAAAGATTTCTTGAGGTTGGATGATCACCTTACAAGATTGGAAGTGAGCTAGCAAACTTGAAAGTATTCTTGATTTTATGTAACTAGAACTTGTAGAATATATGAAGAACACTTAGAACTTGAAGATAGAACTTGAGAGAGATCAATTAGATGAAGAAAATTGAAGAATGAAAGTGTTTGTAGGTGTTTTTGGTCGTTGGTGTATGGATTAGATATAAAGGATATGTAATTTTGTTTTCATGTAAATAAGTCATGAATGATTACTCATATTTTTGTAGTTTTATGAGATATTTCATACTAGTTGCCAAATGATGGTTCCCACATATGTTAGGTGACTCACATGGGCTGCTAAGAGCTGATCATTGGAGTGTATATACCAATAGTACATACATCTAAAAGTTGTGTATTGTACGAGTACGAATACGGGTGCATACGAGTAGAATTGTTGATGAAACTGAACGAGGATGTAATTGTAAGCATTTTTGTTAAGTAGAAGTATTTTGATAAGTGTATTGAAGTCTTTCAAAAGTGTATAAATACATATTAAAACACTACATGTATATACATTTTAACTGAGTCGTTAAGTCATCGTTAGTCGTTACATGCAAGTGTTGTTTTGAAACCTTTAGGTTAACGATCTTGTTAAATGTTGTTAACCCAATGTTTATAACATCAAATGAGATTTTAAATTATTATATTATCATGATATTATCATGTATGAATATCTCTTAATATGATATATATACATTAAATGTCTTTACAACGATAATCGTTACATATATGTCTCGTTTAAAAATCATTAAGTTAGTAGTCTTGTTTTTACATATGTAGTTCATTGTTAATATACTTAATGATATGTTTACTTATCATAGTATCATGTTAACTATATATATATCCATATATATGTCATCATATAGTTTTTACAAGTTTTAACGTTCGTGAATCACCGGTCAACTTGGATGGTCAATTGTCTATATGAAACATATTTCAATTAATCAAGTCTTAACAAGTTTGATTGATTAACATGTTGGAAACATTTAATCATGTAAATATCAATCTCAATTAATATATATAAACATGGAAAAGTTCGGGTCACTACAGTACCTACCCGTTAAATAAATTTTTTCCCGAAATTTTAAGCTGTTGAAGGTGTTGACGAATCTTCTGGAAATAGATGCGGGTATTTCTTCTTCATCTGATCTTCACGCTCCCAGGTGAACTCGGGTCCTCTACAAGCATTCCATCGAACCTTAACAATTGGTATCTTGTTTTGCTTAAGTCTTTTAACCTCACGATCCATTATTTCGACGGGTTCTTCGATGAATTGAAGTTTTTCGTTGATTTAGATTTCATCTAACGGAATAGTGAGATCTTCTTTTATCAAAACATTTCTTCAAATTCGAGACGTGGAAAGTGTTATGTACAGCCGCGAGTTTTTGAGGTAACTCAAGTCGGTAAGCTACTGGTCCGACACGATCAATAATCTTGAATGGCCCAATATACCTTGGATTTAATTTCCCTCGTTTACCAAATCGAACAACGCCTTTCCAAGGTGCAACTTTAAGCATGACCATCTCTCCAATTTCAAATTCTATATCTTTTCTTTTAATGTCAGCGTAGCTCTTTTGTCGACTTTGGGCGGTTTTCAACCGTTGTTGAATTTGGATGATCTTCTCGGTAGTTTCTTGTATAATCTCCGGACCCGTAATCTGTCTATCCCCCACTTCACTCCAACAAATTGGAGACCTGCACTTTCTACCATAAAGTGCTTCAAACGGCGCCATCTCAATGCTTGAATGGTAGCTGTTGTTGTAGGAAAATTCTGCTAACGGTAGATGTCGATCCCAACTGTTTCCGAAATCAATAACACATGCTCGTAGCATGTCTTCAAGCGTTTGTATCGTCCTTTCGCTCTGCCCATCAGTTTGTGGATGATAGGCAGTACTCATGTCTAGACGAGTTCCTAATGCTTGCTGTAATGTCTGCCAGAATCTTGAAATAAATCTGCCATCCCTATCTGAGATAATAGAGATTGGTATTCCATGTCTGGAGACGACTTCCTTCAAATACAGTCGTGCTAACTTCTCCATCTTGTCATCTTCTCTTATTGGCAGGAAGTGTGCTGATTTGGTGAGACGATCAACTATTACCCAAATAGTATCAAAACCACTTGCAGTCTTTGGCAATTTAGTGATGAAATCCATGGTAATGTTTTCCCATTTCCACTCCGGGATTTCGGGTTGTTGAAGTAGACCTGATGGTTTTTGATGCTCAGCTTTGACCTTAGAACACGTCAAACATTCTCCTACGTATTTAGCAACATCGGCTTTCATACCCGGCCACCAAAAATGTTTCTTGAGATCCTTGTACATCTTCCCCGTTCCAGGATGTATTGAGTATCTGGTTTTATGAGCTTCTCTAAGTACCATTTCTCTCATATCTCCAAATTTTGGTACCCAAATCCTTTCAGCGCTATACCGGGTTCCGTCTTCCCGAATATTAAGATGCTTCTCCGATCCTTTGGGTATTTCATCCTTTAAATTTCCCTCTTTTAAAACTCCTTGTTGCGCCTCCTTTATTTGAGTAGTAAGGTTATTGTGAATCATTATATTCATAGATTTTACTCGAATGGGTTCTCTGTCCTTCCTGCTCAAGGCATCGGCTACCACATTTGCCTTCCCCGGGTGGTAACGAATCTCAAAGTCGTAATCATTCAATAATTCAATCCACCTACGCTGCCTCATATTCAGTTGTTTCTGATTAAATATGTGTTGAAGACTTTTGTGGTCGGTATATATAATACTTTTGACCCCATATAAGTAGTGCCTCCAAGTCTTTAATGCAAAAACAACCGCGCCTAATTCCAAATCATGCGTCGTATAATTTTGTTCGTGAATCTTCAATTGTCTAGATGCATAAGCAATCACCTTCGTTCGTTGCATTAACACACAACCGAGACCTTGCTTTGATGCGTCACAATAAATCACAAAATCATCATTCCCTTCAGGCAATGACAATATAGGTGCCGTAGTTAGCTTTTTCTTCAATAACTGAAACGCTTTCTCTTGTTCATCATTCCATTCAAATTTCTTCCCTTTATGCGTTAATGCAGTCAAGGGTTTTGCTATTCTGGAAAAGTCTTGGATGAACCTTCTGTAGTAACCAGCTAGTCCTAAAAACTGGCGTATGTGTTTCGGAGTTTTCGGGGTTTCCCACTTTTCAACAGTTTCTATCTTTGCCGGATCCACCTTAATACCTTCTTTGTTCACTACGTGACCGAGGAATTGAACTTCTTCCAACCAAAATGTACACTTTGAAAACTTAGCATACAATTCTTCCTTCCTCAATACTTCTAACACCTTTCTCAAATGTTCACCGTGTTCTTGGTCATTCTTTGAGTAAATAAGTATGTCATCAATGAAAACAATGACAAACTTGTCAAGGTATGGTCCACACACTCGGTTCATAAGGTCCATGAACACAGCTGGTGCATTAGTTAAGCTAAACGGCATGACCATAAACTCGTAATGACTGTAACGTGTTCTGAAAGCAGTCTTTGGAATATCATCTTCTTTCACCCGCATTTGATGATACCCGGAACGTAAGTCAATCTTTGAATAAACAGACGAGCCTTGTAGTTGATCAAATAAGTCGTCGATTCTCGGTAGTGGGTAGCGATTCTTGATGGTAAGTTTGTTCAACTCTCGGTAGTCGATACACAACCTGAATGTACCATCTTTCTTCTTGACAAACAAAACAGGAGCTCCCCACGGTGATGTGCTTGGTCGAATGAAACCACGCTCTAAAAGTTCTTGTAATTGGCTTTGCAGTTCTTTCATCTCGCTGGGTGCGAGTCTGTAAGGAGCACGAGCTATTGGTGCAGCTCCTGGTACAAGATCTATTTGAAATTCAACGGATCGATGTGGGGGTAATCCCGGTAATTCTTTCGGAAATACATCGGGAAATTCTTTTGCGACGGGAACATCATTGATGCTCTTTTCTTCAGTTTGTACTTTCTCGACGTGTGCTAGAACAGCATAGCAACCTTTTCTTATTAGTTTTTGTGCCTTCAAATTACTAATAAGATGTAGCTTCGTGTTGCCCTTTTCTCCGTACACCATTAAGGGTTTTCCTTTTTCTCGTATAATGCGAATTGCATTTTTGTAACAAATGATCTCTGCTTTCACTTCTTTCAACCAGTCCATACCGATTATCACATCAAAACTCCCTAACTCTACTGGTATCAAATCAATCTTAAATATTTCGCTAACCAGTTTAATTTCTCGATTCCGACATATATTATCTGCTGAAATTAATTTATTATTTGCTAATTCGAGTAAAAATTTACTATCCAAAGGCGTCAATGGACAACTTAATTTAGCACAAAAATCTCTACTCATATAGCTTCTATCCGCACCCGAATTAAATAAAACGTAAGCAGATTTATTGTCAATAAGAAACGTACCCGTAACAAGCTCCGGGTCTTCCTGTGCCTCTGCCGCATTAATATTGAAAACTCTTCCGCGGCCTTGTCCATTCGTGTTCTCCTGGTTCGGGCAATTTCTAATAATGTGGCCCGGTTTTCCACATTTATAACAAACTACATTGGCATAACTTGCTCCGACACTACTTGCTCCACCATTACTCGTTTCGACACCATTTGTTCCTTTCGTTCTATTAACTCCTGGTCCGTAGACCTCACACTTCGCCGTGCTATGACCATTTCTTTTACACTTGTTGCAAAATTTGGTGCAGAACCCTGAGTGATTCTTTTCACACCTTTGGCATAGCTGCTTCTGATTGTTGTTGTTGTTGCGGTTATTATTGTTGTTGGGATGATTGTTGTAGTTGCTGTTGTTGTTGTTGTTGTTGTTGTTGTTGTTGTTGTTGTTGTTGTTGTTGGGCCGTTTGTTGTAGTTGCGATTGATGTTGCGATTGTTGGGATAATTGTTGCGATTATTGTTGTAATTGCTGTTGTTGTTGTATTGGTGATTCTTATCAACGTTTTCCTCCCACTTTCTTTTGACTTGCTTCACATTGGCCTCTTCAGCAGTCTGTTCTTTAATTCTTTCTTCAATCTGGTTCATGAGTTTGTGAGCCATTCTACATGCCTGTTGTATGGAGGCGGGCTCGTGTGAACTTATATCTTCTTGGATTCTTTCCGGTAATCCTTTCACAAACGCGTCGATCTTCTCTTCCTCATCTTCGAATGCTCCCGGACACAATAGGCACAATTCTGTGAATCGTCTTTCGTACGTGGTAATATCAAATCCTTGGGTTCGTAACCCTCTAAGTTCTGTCTTGAGCTTATTGATCTCGGTTCTGGGACGGTACTTCTCGTTCATCAAGTGCTTGAATGCTGACCACGGTAGTGCGTACGCATCGTCTTGTCCCACTTGCTCTAGATAGGTATTCCACCATGTTAACGCAGAACCTGTGAAGGTATGCGTAGCGTACTTCACTTTGTCCTCTTCAGTACACTTACTTATGGCAAACACCGATTCGACCTTCTCGGTCCACCGTTTCAATCCGATCGGTCCTTCGGTTCCATCAAATTCCAAAGGTTTGCAGGCAGTGAATTCTTTATAGGTGCATCCTACACGATTTCCTGTACTGCTAGATCCAAGGTTATTGTTGGTATGCAGCGCAGCCTGTACTGCGGCTATGTTTGAAGCTAGAAAAGTACGGAATTCCTCTTCATTCATATTCACGGTGTGTCGAGTAGTCGGTGCCATTTCCTTCAAAATAATCAAATGGAACAAGTTAATCATACAGATATTAAGAGTAGTTAATAGTATTTCGTAGCATAATATGAACTCATTTATAAAAGCTTTTTCTTCATATTAGCATTTTATAAATTTAAATTCGGGTAGTACCTACCCGTTAAGCTCATACTTAGTAGCTAATATACAATTCAACTACTACAATTCTATATGAAAAACTGATTATAATAATATTTCGATTTCAAACTTTTATACAATATTTTACAAACTTACAATACCGCTTATTTTACATAAAGCATGAAATATAGCACACAATAACTTTGATACAAGATAGTTGTGAAGATAATTCTAGCTAGTACACAAGTCGTTCAGCAAAGGCAATAAAGACACGTAATTCATACGTCCAGAAACAAGTCATGCATTCTGGTTTTACTAGGACTACTTCCCATCCTTGGTCTTGTGGAACATAACCGTTATGGCCGTTGATAAGACAGCGTGTTGTAACGTCGTCAAAGGGATGAGGGTTACGTAATGTCCAACAGTCCCGTAACAATCTAAAAACCTCATTTCTTACCCCAATTACCGACTCCGTCACTTGTGGGAACGTTTTGTTTAATAGTTGTAGGCCGATGTTCTTGTTCTCACTTTGGTGAGAAGCGAACATTACTAATCCGTAAGCATAACATGCTTCTTTATGTTGCATGTTAGCCGCTTTTTCTAAATCACGAAGTCCAATATTCGGATATATTGAGTCAAAATAATTTCTTAACCCATTGCGTAAAATAGCATTTGGGTTCCCTGCAATATATGCGTCAAAGTAAACACATCGTAACTTATGGATTTCCCAATGTGATATCCCCCATCTTTCGAACGAAAGCCTTTTATAAACCAAGGCATTCTTGGAACGTTCTTCGAATGTTTTACAAACTGATCTCGCCTTAAATAGTTGTGCCGAAGAATTCTGACCGACTCTAGACAAGATTTCATCAATCATGTCTCCGGGTAAGTCTCTTAAAATATTGGGTTGTCTATCCATTTTGTGTTTTTATACTGTAAAATAGACAAGAGTTAGATTCATAAAAAAAAATACTTATTAATACAAGCAATTTTTACATATATCATAAAGCATAAGCACACTATATTACATATATTACACCACACGAATACAGCTATCTTATTCCGACTAGCTTGTTTCTTCTTCTTCGGTTTTGGTTCGTTTTGCCAAGTTTCTAGGGATATATGATGTTCCCCTAATACGAGCCGTCGTTATCCACATTGGTTTAGAAAAACCTGGTGGTTTAGAGGTTCCCGGGTCATTGTTACAACTTAAGGACTTCGGGGGTTGACGATACATATAAAGTTCATCGGGGTTGGAATTAGATTTCTCTATTTTTATGCCCTTTCCCTTATTATTTTCTTTTGCCTTTTTAAATTAAGTTGGGGTAATTTCTATAACATCATCGGAATTCTCGTCGGAATCCGATTCATCGGAGAATTGGTAATCCTCCCAATATTTTGCTTCCTTGGCGGAAACACCATTGACCATAATTAACCTTGGTCGGTTGGTTGAGGATTTTCTTTTACTTAACCGTTTTATTATTTCTCCCACCGGTTCTATTTCTTCATCCGGTTCCGATTCTTCTTCCGGTTCCGATTCTTCTTCTGGTTCCGACTCTTCTTCCGGTTCCTCTTCGGGAACTTGTGAATCAGTCCACGAATCATTCCAATTTACATTTGACTCTTCATTATTATTAGGTGAGTCAATGGGACTTGTTCTAGAGGTAGACATCTATCACATAATATCAAACGCGTTAAGAGATTAATATATCACATAATATTCACATGTTAAAAATATATAGTTTCCAACAAAATTTGTTAAGCAATCATTTTTCAAGTAAACACGGTCGAAGTCCAGACTCACTAATGCATCCTAACAAACTCTATAAGACACACTAATGCAAAATTCTGGTTCTCTAAGACCAACGCTCTGATACCAACTGAAATGTCCCGTTCTTATTGATTAAAAACGTTCCATATTAATTGATTTCGTTGCGAGGTTTTGACCTCTATATGAGACGTTTTTCAAAGACTGCATTCCTTTTAAAACAAACCATAACCTTTATTTCATCAATAAAGGTTTAAAAAGCTTTACGTAGATTAACAAATAATGATAATCTAAAATATCCTGTTTACACACGACCATTACATAATGGTTTACAATACAAATATGTTACAACAAAATAAGTTTCTTGAATGCAGTTTTTACACAATATCATACAAGCATGGACTCCAAATCTCGTCCTTATTTAAGTATGCGACAGCGGAAGCTCTTAATAATCACCTGAGAATAAACATGCTTAAAACGTCAACAAAAATGTTGGTGAGTTATAGGTTTAACCTATATATATATCAAATCATAATAATAGACCACAAGATTTCATATTTCAATACACATCCCATACATAGAGATAAAAATCATTCATATGGTGAACACCTGGTAACCGACATTAACAAGATGCATATATAAGAATATCCCCATCATTCCGGGACACCCTTCGGATATGATATAAATTTCGAAGTACTAAAGCATCCGGTACTTTGGATGGGGTTTGTTAAGCCCAATAGATCTATCTTTAGGATTCGCGTCAATTAGGGTGTCTGTTCCCTAATTCTTAGATTACCAGACTTAATAAAAAGGGGCATATTCGATTTCGATAATTCAACCATAGAATGTAGTTTCACGTACTTGTGTCTATTTTGTAAATCATTTATAAAACCTGCATGTATTCTCATCCCAAAAATATTAGATTTTAAAAGTGGGACTATAACTCACTTTCACAGATTTTTACTTCGTCGGGAAGTAAGACTTGGCCACTGGTTGATTCACGAACCTATAACAATATATACATATATATCAAAGTATGTTCAAAATATATTTACAACACTTTTAATATATTTTGATGTTTTAAGTTTATTAAGTCAGCTGTCCTCGTTAGTAACCTACAACTAGTTGTCCACAGTTAGATGTACAGAAATAAATCGATAAATATTATCTTGAATCAATCCACGACCCAGTGTATACGTATCTCAGTATTGATCACAACTCAAACTATATATATTTTGGAATCAACCTCAACCCTGTATAGCTAACTCCAACATTCACATATAGAGTGTCTATGGTTGTTCCGAAATATATATAGATGTGTCGACATGATAGGTCGAAACATTGTATACGTGTCTATGGTATCCCAAGATTACATAATATACAATACAAGTTGATTAAGTTATGGTTGGAATAGATTTGTTACAAATTTTCACGTAGCTAAAATGAGAAAAATTATCCAATCTTGTTTTACCCATAACTTCTTCATTTTAAATCCGTTTTGAGTGAATCAAATTGCTATGGTTTCATATTGAACTCTATTTTATGAATCTAAACAGAAAAAGTATAGGTTTATAGTCGGAAAAATAAGTTACAAGTCGTTTTTGTAAAGGTAGTCATTTCAGTCGAAAGAACGACGTCTAGATGACCATTTTAGAAAACATACTTCCACTTTGAGTTTAACCATAATTTTTGGATATAGTTTCATGTTCATAATAAAAATCATTTTCTCAGAATAACAACTTTTAAATCAAAGTTTATCATAGTTTTTAATTAACTAACCCAAAACAGCCCGCGGTGTTACTACGACGGCGTAAATCCGGTTTTACGGTGTTTTTCGTGTCTCCAGGTTTTAAATCATTAAGTTAGCATATCATATAGATATAGAACATGTGTTTAGTTGATTTTAAAAGTCAAGTTAGAAGGATTAACTTTTGTTTGCGAACAAGTTTAGAATTAACTAAACTATGTTCTAGTGATTACAAGTTTAAACCTTCGAATAAGATAGCTTTATATGTATGAATTGAATGATGTTATGAACATCATTACTACCTTAAGTTCCTTGGATAAACCTACTGGAAAAGTGAAAAATGGATCTAGCTTCAACGGATCCTTGGATGGCTCGAAGTTCTTGAAGCAGAATCATGACACGAAAACAAGTTCAAGTAAGATCATCACTTGAAATAAGATTGTTATAGTTATAGAAATTGAACCAAAGTTTGAATATGATTATTACCTTGTATTAGAATGATAACCTACTGTAAGAAACAAAGATTTCTTGAGGTTGGATGATCACCTTACAAGATTGGAAGTGAGCTAGCAAACTTGAAAGTATTCTTGATTTTATGTAACTAGAACTTGTAGAATATATGAAGAACACTTAGAACTTGAAGATAGAACTTGAGAGAGATCAATTAGATGAAGAAAATTGAAGAATGAAAGTGTTTGTAGGTGTTTTTGGTCGTTGGTGTATGGATTAGATATAAAGGATATGTAATTTTGTTTTCATGTAAATAAGTCATGAATGATTACTCATATTTTTGTAGTTTTATGAGATATTTCATACTAGTTGCCAAATGATGGTTCCCACATGTGTTAGGTGACTCACATGGGCTGCTAAGATCTGATCATTGGAGTGTATATACCAATAGTACATACATCTAAAAGCTGTGTATTGTACGAGTACGAATACGGGTGCATACGAGTAGAATTGTTGATGAAACTGAACGAGGATGTAATTGTAAGCATTTTTGTTAAGTAGAAGTATTTTGATAAGTGTATTGAAGTCTTTCAAAAGTGTATAAATACATATTAAAACACTACATGTATATACATTTTAACTGAGTCGTTAAGTCATCGTTAGTCGTTACATGCAAGTGTTGTTTTGAAACCTTTAGGTTAACGATCTTGTTAAATGTTGTTAACCCAATGTTTATAATATCAAATGAGATTTTAAATTATTATATTATCATGATATTATCATGTATGAATATCTCTTAATATGATATATATACATTAAATGTCTTTACAACGATAATCGTTACATATATGTCTCGTTTAAAAATCATTAAGTTAGTAGTCTTGTTTTTACATATGTAGTTCATTGTTAATATACTTAATGATATGTTTACTTATCATAGTATCATGTTAACTATATATATATATCCATATATATGTCATCATATAGTTTTTACAAGTTTTAACGTTCGTGAATCACCGGTCAACTTGGGTGGTCAATTGTCTATATGAAACATATTTCAATTAATCAAGTCTTAACAAGTTTGATTGCTTAACATGTTGGAAACATTTAATCATGTAAATATCAATCTCAATTAATATATATAAACATGGAAAAGTTCGGGTCACTACAGCTGTTTTACCCTGTTTTGTACAATTTACAATATACATACATACAAATATAAACATGCATGGCAATTTGAAATGGGACTTAATATCCCACTTTCAAATTCTAAATGTGAAATATTAGTACACAATAATAATAAAAATGATAAAGATTACATAAGTATATTCAATAACATAAGTTTAAACATGAATAAGTAAAAAGATAAAAACATAAAAATCATATAAATAACCAAATGGAACTAAATCAGTCTGGATATGGGTTCCAGTTCATCTCGTCAGGTGGGTTCCATTGTTGGTTATAGGTGTTTTGATAGGCTTGGTTATAGTCATACCGGTTAAAGGGTGGTCGGATATCGGGGCTATGTGGCGGAAAATGAGCAGGTCGAGTAGGTACGTAATTATTTGGTACCTGATATGATAGCTGGCTCATGATTTGGTGCTGATGAACTAACCAGCTATCGTGTTGGCGTTGCCTATAATCGTCGTATACTCGCTCGGAGTTCCACTGCTCATACATACTATGTCTGGCCGCGTTTGTCATTGCTTCCTCATCTATACGAACGTGGACGTCAAGAATAGCATCTCGAAAGACATCCCTAATGTCTTCCGCCTCCTCCATTTCCTCGTCTGAGCCTCTCTCTACCTGAGGATGAGATCCCTCATAGGGTATTGCATGGTTACGTCTACTTTTCAATACCTTAGCACCCACATAAAATTTCAATCCTAAGGGCTCAACCTGTTCTCTACAAAGCTGTAATGGACCCCCTTGGTTCCTATCAACACCTAAATACTCTCCAATGAGAGTAAGAAAAATACCTCCTCCTATTATACTCCCGTCCTGCATTCCCTCTACCATTTTAGATAAATAAAAAGCAACACAGTAAGGGATATTGACAAAGCTTCTAGGATCCCGTATACACTTTAGGTAGAATAAATCATGTAAGGTAATTTTTTCTTTATTATGACCTCTCTGTGTAATCGAGTTAGCCAAAAATCTATGAATAATACGAAGCTCGGCTCTGTCAATATGTGTATAGGAGTGTCCTCCTGCTCGTGTAAAAACATCAAAATGTGACATACGCCTCCAAATGGCGTCAGCGTCAAAGTTACTATCTACCCTTTCACCATAATGAATCAAATTTGTACAATCGGGTAATAGCAACTCACCAGGAGTATATATCTGTAAGGCCCTGGCCATGTCCAGCATGGACATTCTGTACATCCTACCGCCAAGGATAAACCTAAGAAATCTTCTATCATCTATTCTAACTATATTTGTATCAAGTGATACAGTACTCATCAACTCAACACACCATTCCTTATATACAGGTCTACGAATGGTGAAAAGACGTTCCCAATCTGTAAAAGAAGAACTGCCATACCTTTGAACTAAAAGCTGTCTAACACGGTCAGCTAGATGGACCGTTTCCAAAGGGGCCCAATCGATTACCCTTGGCACCTCTACATTTTTTGTTACCAATTTGAATTTATTCCTTTGATATGTCTCGTAATCTCTCCACCTCCTATCAAATCTCAGATTAGGATGCAGAGTGCGCTCAGGAATCGTTGGGAATTCTACTGGCGGCCTCATTGGGAATACTATGAATTCATCAACAAACTGTACCGGATCATAATAAGGTATGTGCTGATCAGGCTGTTGTTGTGGTTCTTGTTGTGGTTCTTGTTCGTGTTGCATTTCTGGTTCTGGTTCTGGTGCTGGTCGTCTAGATGATGATGCTCCTAAACCTCCAGTATCGGCTTTCTGCAAAACACATTAAACACAAAATTTGTACATCCAAATATGCATTAGTGTTAGCAAAATAACAACTTAAAACAATCACTATAACATGTTAAATCAAAATTAAACTTATACACATTTTCACAATTTTTCACAATTCTACACTTTTCAAATAAGCACATATGAAAATGTATACAAAATTCATAAGCATTTAACTCAAATAACATGTCAAAATAGTCATTAATAATAATTAAACAAGTCTCAAATGGAAAATATATCAAATTAATCAAGTTCATGAATTTTGGACTTAAAAAGTCCACTTTAATTTCTA
The DNA here is from genome assembly GCF_046630445.1 of Rutidosis leptorrhynchoides. Taxonomy (NCBI): domain Eukaryota; kingdom Viridiplantae; phylum Streptophyta; class Magnoliopsida; order Asterales; family Asteraceae; genus Rutidosis; species Rutidosis leptorrhynchoides. The sequence continues at coordinate 271,256,400 of NC_092339.1, read as the reverse complement.
AAAATCATGTTTAGGATCAATGTTTGGATCATTTAACTATCTAAACATGTTACACTACTCAATTTAGAAATAATTCATGACAAAAATCGGCCATAACCTGTTTATATCAAAAAGCCCCAAATTGCTCAAGAACATAAACCCTAGATTTCTAAAAATTTTGAAGTTTTTGGCTTCAAATCATGTTAAATAGCATCAATCTAGGTTATACATGCATAAAATACTAACAATTTAACACTAATTACACTAGAAATTAACAAAATTGCATTAGGTAAAAAATTGGTAATTATCACAAAAACTAGGAATTTATAGAGTTTAGGGGTGTAATTTTTACCATTTTGCTGAAGAATAAGAATCTAGGCATGATTAGAGCAAGAAAAATGACGAATTACGGTGGAAAAATGATGAAATTTGGTGAAGATTTGAAGTATTTTTCGTGTATGTGTGTGTGAAGTGGTAAAGAACACAGCTCGCTGGCTGTTTTGAGTCTGGCCGGCATTTGGTCCCCATGCGATCGCATGGGTTCCAAGTGCAAACCCCATGCGATCGCATGGGGTGCCGGCTACAGTACTTTCAGCCTTTTTTTTTTTTTTATCTTATACTAATTAAAACAATTAAGTAATTAATTTTAAAATTTTGTTTCCCTTGTTATTTAGGATGAGGTCGTTTCGGATCGATGTCCTAGTCCGTCCTTTGACAAAATTTTAAAATTTGTCTTTTTGTAGCGATTGTTTTAAAAGCTAAGATTTTTAGGTTTTTTTTAAATATTTTTGGCATACTTTAATTCAATAAGATTAAAAATAATGATAATAAAAGTTCTCGTCCCTCCCCCGGGTAAAGCAATTTCGATTAAATGACCTAGTCTTCAACTTACGACGAATTTTAAAAATAATATTTTTAACTTAATGAGATAAAGTAAATTTTTGTTTTTAAATTCACACCCAACTTAAAATAAAAATACATAAAATTCAAAATTAATATTAAAAATTCACACCAAACTTAAAATTTGAAATGCATAAAATAAAAAATTCTTTTTTAAAAATTAAAAATTCACACCAAACTTAATTTAAAAATTCATATTATAAAATCACACCAAACTTATATTATATTTTTCAAATATTTACAATTTTAAATATATTGTTTTTACAAAGTTTACAATATTAATTTAAGATTTATATATTAATTTTAAAAACATGGTAAAAATAAAATTAAAAATTTTTTTGACTTTTTATCCCACTTTAATCAATCAAATATTATCAAAAATATGCGCCCCTCTTTTCGGTAAAGTAATTTCGGTTCCATGACCTAATTTAACTCATGACGAATTTTTGAAATATTTTGTGTTGATTGATTAAAGATATTTATACCTTAAGAATAAACGTTAAATTTCGCAGTGATGTAATAAATTTTTGAATGATATCAATAATTTCGGTCGCCAAACCTAATTTTATTTAATACCAATTTAATACTTTATAGCGAACAAATTAGCGTTTATTATCAAAAGGTTAAAAATAAAAATAAAAACTGTACAGACTTACCTGTGAGATAGTATTCTTAGTTATATGATCTATCACATTCATAAGATAGTCAGTTTAATTGGTTTTCCATGGCTACATAGGCGTAACCTCGAGCATTCAGTGTTTTTTCTTCTAAACATATGAACGGTCCGTCTCTGCATAAAGTAACAAATTCGGTATTTGAATAGGTTTGATTATTTAAACATTTACCTCCATGTGACCACTTTCCGCATTTGTGACATCTTTCTAGGTGTCGTGCTCTTCTTTTTGCTGCGGATTTTTATTTTCCTTTACCAAATTGTAACTTATTATCTTCGCATCTGGATTCTTTTCTTACTCCGTCCAATCTTTCTCTGATTACTGATACTATTTCACTCGGAAGTGTGTTATTATTACGTTTAGTGATCAAAGCGTGTAGCATTAGACCATGGTTTAGTTCACAGGCAGTCTTCATTTCCTAAAAAAAATAAAAATTCAGAATGGGGAGAGAAGACTAGTTCTTTAGGGTCTGCTAGGGAAAGACCATCTGGGTTCCATTTTCGAGAACTACACGAAAACAGACAATCTAACTCTAACAGAAATACATATTATCCTTTAAAGACTTGATTCTCCCCACACTTAGTTAGCTGTGGTATCGAAATTGTGATTAACTTCATTGTCGAATTCCATCGGACTATCTATGTAGTGTTTAACTCTGTGACCATTAACTTTAAATTCAATCCCATTTGAATTTATTAATTCTATCGTTCCGTATGGGAAAACTCTTTTGACTATGAATGGTCCAGACCATCTTGATTTCAATTTTCCAGGAAATAGCTTGAATCGTGAATTGAAAAGAAGAACTCTGTCTCCTTCTTTAAATTCTTTTAAACTTCTGATCCTTTTATCATGCCATTTCTTCGTTCTTTCCTTATATATCAACGAAGTTTCGTATGCTTCATGTCTTAATTCTTCTAATTCGTTTAGTTGACTTAACCGTAGACGTCCAGCTTCATGTAAATCAAGATTACATGTCTTCAAAGCCCAAAATGCTTTGTGTTCAATTTCTACTGGAAGATGACATGCTTTTCCATAAACAAGTCTAAAAGGTGTGGTTCCAATTGTAGTTTTGTAGGCTGTTCTAAAAGCCCAGAGTGCATCCTCCAATTTAATGGACCATTCCTTCGGATTTGATCCTACGGTATTCTCTAGAATACGTTTTAAAGCTCGGTTGGTATTTTCAACTTGTCCACTTGTTTGTGGATGATATGCGGTGGAGATTTTATGAGTTACTCCATATCTTTTAAGAACTTTCTCAAGTTGATTATTACAAAAATGAGTACCCCGATCACTTATTAAAGCTTTCGGTATTCCAAACCTTGCAAAAAGACGTTTTAAAAAGTTGACTACAACTCGTGCATCATTAGTTGGGAGAGCTTGTGCTTCCGCCCATTTAGATACATAATCAATGGCAACGAGAATATAGAGATTATTATGAGATTTTGGAAATGGACCCATAAAGTCAATACGACAAATGTCAAATACTTCACATACTTGGATAACATTTTGTGGCATTTCATCACGTTGACTTATTTTTCCGGCCCTTTGACAAGCATCACAGGATTTGCAAAGAAGGTGCGCGTCTTTGTAAATTGTAGGCCAATAGAATCCAGCATCGTAAACTTTTCTTGCTGTTAGTTGAGGCCCATAATGCCCTCCTGTTGGTCCTGTGTGACAATGGTTTAAAATTTTACTAGCTTCATCTCCAAATACACATCGGCGTATTATTTCATCGGGACAACTTTTAAACAGATGTGGATCTTCCCAGAAATAGTGTTTTATATCACTGAAGAATTTCTTTCGTTTTTGGTACGATAATCCTTTTTCAAGAAATCCACACACTAAATAGTTTGCATAGTCTGCAAACCATGGAATTTCATTATAATCTATCTTCAATAGATATTCATCAGGAAAGTTGTCTTGTATGGCCGATTCATTTAGAACTTCTAATTCAGGATTTTCAAGACGAGAAAGATGATCAGCGGCGAGATTTTCTGCTCCTCTTTTATCTCGGATTTCAATATCAAACTCTTGTAAGAGTAAGATCCAACGGATTAATCTTGGTTTGGCATCTTGTTTTGAAAATAGGTATCTAAGAGCAGAATGGTCGGTATAGACCACCGTTTTTGCTAGAACGAGATATGAACGAAATTTGTCAAAAGCAAAGACAATAGCAAGGAGTTCTTTTTCAGTAGTTGTATAGTTCGTTTGTGCTCCTTGTAACGTCTTACTAGCATAATATATAGGTTGAAATCGTTTTTCAATCCTTTGTCCTAAAACGGCTCCCATTACAAAATCACTTGCATCGCACATTAGTTCAAACGGTAGATTCCAATTTGGTGTTATCATGATCGGCGCATTAGTGAGTTTCTCTTTAAGAATATTAAAAGATTTGATACATTCATCTGAAAAGATGAATGGAGCATCCTTTTCTAGGAGTTTATTCATAGGAGTGGCAATTTTAGAAAAATCTTTTATGAAACGTCGATAAAAACCGGCATGCCCTAGAAAACTCCTAACTCCTCTAACATTGGTGGGATGTGGAAGTTTAGCAATTACATCTACTTTAGCTCTATCCACTTCAATTCCTTCTTTTGAAATTTTATATCCAAGAACGATGCCTTCTTTAACCATGAAATGGCATTTCTCCCAATTAAGTACTAGATTTGATTGTTCGTATCTAATAAGCATTCGTTCCAGATTAACTAGACATGATTCAAATGTATCACCAAAGACTGAAAAGTCATCCATGAAAACTTCCATGCAATCTTCTATCATGTCGTGAAAAATCGCCATCATACACCTTTGAAAGGTTGCAGGGGCGTTGCAAAGTCCAAATGGCATGTGTTTGTAAGCAAAAGTACCATAAGGGCACGTGAATGTGGTTTTCTCTTGATCTTCGGGTGCTATTGGAATTTGAAAATATCCAGAAAATCCATCTAGAAAACAATAGTAACTATTTCCGGCTAATCTTTCCAACATTTGATCAATGAAAGGTAAGGGAAAGTGATCTTTTTTGGTGGCGTCATTTAATTTTCTATAATCAATACACACACGCCATCTTGTTACAGTCCTAGTAGGAATAAGCTCATTTTTTTCGTTTGTAATGACAGTCATGCCACCCTTCTTAGGCACGCATTGAACTGGGCTTACCCATGGGCTATCAGAAATTGGATAAATTAAACCTGCATCTAGCAGTTTAATAATTTCTTTTTTAACTACATCTTGCATATTAGGATTTAGTCTTCGTTGGCGTTGCACATACGTTTTATGACCTTCTTCCATAAGGATTTTATGTGTGCAATACGAAGGACTTATTCCTTTAATATCATGAATCTTCCATGCAATGGCTGGTTTATGAGCTTTCAACACAGAAATGAGTTGTGATTTCTCATTTTCAGTAAGAGATGACGATATTATTACAGGTAATTCAGATTCACCATGTAAATAAGCGTATTCCAAATGGTTTGGAAGTGGCTTTAACTCTAATTTCGGAGGTTCTTCTATCGATGATTTATATCGATATCTGTCTTCTTCTTTTAGCATTTGAATTTCTTCTGTTGTTGGTTCATATCCATTAGCTATAAGTGTAGCTAATATTTCAGCTTCATCAATTTGTTCAGTTCCTTCTCCTAAAGAACATTCTCCTGTTCCTTGTAATTCTGGAAATTCTTCTAACAATTCTGCATGTGAATCTATAGTTTGAATATAATAACATGTATCATCTGCAGATTGTGGTTGTTGCATTGCTCTATCAACTGAAAAGGTAACACTCTCATCCTCTATACTTAGGGTCAATTTCTTACCGAACACGTCTATCATTGCTTTAGCCGTGTTTAAGAATGGTCTTCCTAATATGAGAGGAACTTGAGAATCTTCTTCCATGTCCAGAACAACAAAATCTACTGGAAATACTAAAGTACCAACTTTAACTAACATGTTCTCCATTATCCCTCTAGGATATTTTATTGATCGATCGGCTAGCTGTATGCTTATTCTTGTTGGTTTCAATTCTCCAAGGTCTAGTTTAGTGTATAGTGAAAACGGCATTAAATTTATACTAGCACCTAAGTCTGCCAATGCTTCTATTGAACTAAGACTACCCAGAAAACATGGAATTGTGAAACTTCCTGGATCAGATAGTTTTTCTGGTATCTTATTCAACAGCACTGCTGAACAATTAGCATTCATAGTAACAGCCGAGAGCTCTTCCATTTTCTTTCTATTTGATATTAGATCTTTCAGAAATTTAGCATATCTAGGCATTCCTGAAATTACATCAATGAAAGGAAGATTGACATTTTTCTGTTTAAACATATCTAAGAATTTGGATTGCTCGGCTTCAAGTTTCTCTTTCTTCATTTTACTCGAGTAAGGAAGTGGTGGTTGGTATGGTTTAACATAAGGTTTAGCCTTAACTGTGTTATCTTCATTAACCTTTTCAACTACCGGTTCTTTTTCCTTATCTTGTTCAGGTTGTGGTTCTTGTGGAGTAGGAATAGCTTCATCAGAAGTTACAGGTATTTCAGGTGGTTTAAGTGTTGTACCACTTCTTGTGGTAATGGCTTTAGCTGTTTCATTCTGGGGGTTAGCATTTGTATCACTAGGTAAACTTCCCGAGTTTCTTTCACCTATTAACCTTACTAGGTTACTTACTTCTTGTTCCAGATTTTGAATAGAAGCTTGTTGATTTCTAAATGCTTGAGCATTTTGTTCATTGGTTTGTTTTTGAGATGTGAAAAATTGCGTTTGAGTTTCAACTAGCTTCATCATCATATATTCTAAATTCAGCTTTTTATCATCGGGTTGTGGTGGTTTGTTTTGAAAATTAGGTCTTTGCTGATTGTAATTATTGTTGGACACTTGTTGATTGCTAGGACCTTGTTGGTTGTTGTATGGAACATTTCTGTTATAATTCTGGTTTTGATTGTAGATCGGTCTTGGCGGTTGATAATTATTCTGATAATTATTTCCAGGCCTTTGGTTTATGTATGAAATATTTTCTCTTTGTTCCATTATTAATTCAATACTGAGACAATCTTTTGTCAAATGTGGTCCTCCACACTGCTCACAACTAATTCGTATTGAGTGAATATCCTTAGTCATCTTTTCCATTCATCTCTCGACAGCATCTATCTTTGCGGAAATGGAATCTAAGTCATGGCTAGAATCGGCTCTAGCTGCTTTAGATGATCTAACGATATCTTTTTCTTGGTGCCACTCATGTGAGTGGGAAGCAGTGTTATCAATAATTTTATAAGCATCAGTTTCGGTTTTCTTCATAATGGAACCACCAGCTGCTATATATATGCCTTTCCTTGTAGTGATGTTGCATCCTTGGTAGAATATTTGTACTATTTGACAGGTATCTAAACCATGTTGCGGACATCCCCTTAATAACTTTCCAAATCTTGTCCACGCCTCATATAGAGTTTCATTCGGTTTCTGTGTGAACGTAACAATTTCTCCTTGAAGTCTTACGGCTTTAGATGCGGGAAAGAATTGTTTGAGAAATTTTTCAACTAAAACGTCCCATGTATCAATCGCCCCTTCAGGTAACGATTCCAACCAATCTTTGGCTTCTCCCTTTAAATTCCAGGGAAATAACATGAGATATATCTGTTCATCCTCCACTTCTCGGATTTTAAATAGTGTGCAGATCCTATTAAAGGTACGAAGATGTTCATTTGGATCTTCCTTCGGCGCACCACTAAATTGGCATTGATTAGTCACCATGTGTAGAATTTGTCCTTTGATTTCATAATCTGGCGCATTTATGTCTGGATGAGTAATTGCGTGACCTTGGCCAGTGCGTTTAGCTCTCATTCGGTCTTCCATACTTAAAGGTTCCAGATTCTCCATAATTGAATTTGTTGAATCCGAATCACTAGAGGATTCTGATTTAATGGTTCATTCCTCAACAATCTCTGTTTGAATGATTGGTGGTTCCGGAGGAAAATTTAATGGTTCAGGATCTATGAATCGTCCCTGAATATTCTCCGGATTCTCAATTGTGAGGTCGGGTTCAAAAAATGGATCATCGGAAATTTGAATTGGAGTACTTGGTCGACTGGATGACGATTCTAAAGAAAAATCAACGGCGGTAATATTTGCTAAATGTCTTGATCTAGTTACAGGTGGTGAACGTACAAAAGGTGGTGAACGTCTTGCTCGGTGCATTCACTGAATATCCTATTAGTTTTTAAAAAGGAAAGAAAAATTATATAAGTTATCCAATCAATAGACTTTTCTAATTTTGCCCATGTTTCGAATAGCCAAAAGATGCAGCAGAGGGGCAGCATTCGTTTGGTCTCAATATAATTGAGGACTGTTTGGCTCCAATAACCCGGTCCACGTACAAATCCAACTATTACTACGAACCAGAAAATTTTGATGTCTATCAATTTAACCACTTAAAATAAATTTTCGTAATTTTAAGAAATTTAGATAAGAAGTAGAATAAAAATCTATGTCTTAAAAACTAGAATAGCGAGAAATAAGAAAGAAAAAGAGCGCGTAGAAAAAGGTCGAAAAAGAAAAGAAAAATTGAAAAAGGCGTTGAAAAATAAGAAATAAAAAGAGTGACTTATAAAACTTTAAAACATTTGCCTAACCCAACCTTATTACTACCACTAACTTAAAATTATAATCGCAAATTGAGATTACTAATTGGATTGATAATTGATACATAGGTAAATGGTGTCTAAAAATATTAAAGCTTACAAGAAAAAACTATATCTCAAATAGCAATAACTTAAAAAGAAACTAAAACTTAAAAAAGCGTCGCAAAATTCTAAAGCACCTAAAACTTAGTCTAAAGAAAAATTACTTAAGGGATTTTACGGCAAAGCCTAAAAATCTAGAAATAAAAATAACTATGGCAAAAACTATGAATTAAAACTAAATACCAGCGAAAAATACAAAAGTTACGCTAAAACTATTAAAAAGGGACAAAATATAAAAATATATAAAAAGTTGTAAAAATTACAATTTTTATAAAAATATTATTTTTATATCATTTATTTAATAAAACTATTAATTTTATAATTTAATTAAACTAATTAAACTAAATAATACAAATTAATAATAAAAACTAAATTAATAATTAAAAATTAAACCCTAATTAGGGTTATAATAATAATAATTATATATTAATTAAAACCCTAAATAGGCGGCTGGGGTTACCAGGCCTGTCAAATCACCTCATGCGATCGCATGAGGTGTTAGTTGATATTTCATGCGATCGCATGGCTTGCAAAGTTGGGCCAGGCTCTGGGCTGAAACAGTGATCGGGCAGAGTATGTTTTTTATTTTTTATTTTTTTTTTATTTTTTTCTGATGCTGTTTTGATGTTTTATAAAAAAACACAATATTTAAATAAAATTTATATTTTTAAATACTAAAAATAAAAATAAATAAACTTTATAAAACTTATATATTTAACAAACTCTTAAAAATATATAAATTTTTGTTTTTCTTTTTATATTTTTAAATTTTTAAAACGTATTTTTACAAAAACGTATTTTTATAAAAGTAAACTAAAAATAACAATCTTTTTTTATAGCGTTGCGCTTCCAGCTTTTAAGCTAAATTTTTAAGTTCCCCGGCAGCGGCGCCAAAAATACTTGATGTTTTGCGAGGTGTATATAAAATAGCTTTATATTTTACAAGGAAATACTATTAAATACGATACAATTTTACAAGATATTTATTTATTTATTTATTGAATGGATATACTTAAACCTTGCTACAACACTTATAGGCAGTGTACCTAATCGTACAGTAGTGTAGTTTTTAGTAAGTCCGGTTCGTTCCACAGGGAATCTTTTTCACAAAGCTTAACGCTATATTAGTTTAAATTTTATAAAAATAAAAATATATATATAAGTAATATTATTATTATAAAGGGGGTTTTTACCGTTTAATGACCGGTTTGTCGATTTTAAAACTTTAGTCGCAGCTAAAACAAAATGTAAAATATTAAATAAATAAAAGACTTAATTTAAAGCGTAAAGTAAATAACGATAATGAAATTGCGATAAATAAAAGTGCGATAAAATAAACTTGCGATAATTAAAAAGTACGATAATTAAAAGTGCAATTAAATACAATAACAATAAATAAAAGTGCTATAATTAGAAGTGCAATTAAATATAAAATAAAGGGAATTAAATATGAAATAAAAGAATTATGCTTATTTAAACTTCCGTAATCATGATGTTTGACGTGTTGATTTTAGTTTTATGCCCATGGGTTAATTGTCCTTTGTCCTGGATTATTTAATATATCCGTCTTGTTTTTGTCCATAACAGTCTATCAGTCATAAATATAAAGTGCGAGTGTCCTCGTCAAATTATCCTTATACCCGAAGTTAAATATTCCAACTAATTGGGGACTTAAACTATAACAAGATTTTAATACTTTATTTAATAATTACATCAGGATGTCGACTGAGTGTAACCCAAGGTTTTAATATTTTGTTATCAATTATGCCAAGTGTCCTTGTACATAATTTCACCCCTGTTTTAATAATTCTAGTGGCTATTAATCCATTCCCGTGTCCTGTTAAATGAACGATTATTCGTACATATAAATACCCAGCCCATCGTGTCCGATTGAGTGTATATGGTAATTTATGGGTACGTCCAATTATAAATCTTTATATTAACATTAACAAACTATCATTTAGTTAAACAAATATAAAGCCCATTAATAGCCCATAGTCTAATTTCCACAAGTGTCGTTCTTTTGTCCAAACCCCAATTATGGTACAAAGCCCAATTACCCAATTTTAATATTTTTAGTCCAACATCATGATTACTTCGGATTAAATAAGCATAATAATAACTTAGCTACGAGACATTAAATTAAAAAGGTTGAACATAACTTACAATGATTAAAAATAGCGTAGCGTTACACGGACAGAATTTCGACTTACACCCTTACAACATTCGCTAACACACCCTTATTATTAGGATTTAAAATTAAAATTAAAATTAAAATATAAATTATATATACATATACTACGTTGAGTGAAGAAGAAAAACATGTGATTTGTGTTACACCATAGCTCGATTTTTATAGGCATGTGATCTGGAAAAGAGGCTCATGCGACCTCATGGATTTATGCCTTCCAGGCCATGCGATCGCATGGCCAGCTGGGGAGAGCCACTTTTGGTTGCTTTCTTCTGCCGACGTTTATTTATAATAATATAATATATATATTAATTTTAAGAATTAATTATATATTATATTATATTCATGTGCATAGTTGACTTGTAATTTTTAGTCCGTTGCGTCGAGCGTTGAGAGTTGACTCTGGTCCCGGTTCCAGATTTTCGAACGTCCTTGCGTACAATTTAATATCTTGTACTTTGCGTTTTGAATCTTGTACTCTTGTAATTTTGAGACGTTTCTTATCAATAATTGGAACCTCATTGATTGTATTTTGTACTTTTGAGCTTTTTGGTCGTTTGCGTCTTCAATTCGTCGAATCTGTCTTTTGTCTTCACCTTTTATTATTTAAACGAATATCACTTGTAAATAGAACAGTTGCAACTAAAAGCTTGTCTTTCTTGAGGAATAATGCTATGAAATATATGTTCGTTTTTAGCATTATCAACTTCCATACAACGTTCGATTATGTCATGGAATATAGCTACCATGCATCGCTGAAATGTAGCAGGTGCATTGCACAACCCAGGCATGCGTCGATAGGAAAATGTTCCATAAGGACATGTGAAGGTTGTCTTTTCTTGGTCCTTTAGATCGAGGAAAATTTGAAAGTAGCCGAAAAAACTGTCAAGGAAGCAATAGAACTCATTTCCTGATAGGCGTTCCAACATTTGATCAATGAACGGAAGTGGAAAATAATCTTTCCAGGTTGCATCATTTAGTTTATGATAATCTATACAAACCCTCCAACCGGTGACCTCCCGTGTTGGAATAAGTTCATTATTCTTATTTTTGATTACGGTCATTCCTCCCTTCTTGGGTACCACTTGAACAGGACTGACCCATTGTGAATCGGATTAGGATATATCAGACCGGCATTTAGAAGTTTAATTACTTCTTTCTTGACGACTTCTTGAGTCATTGGATTGACCCTTCTTTGCTTTTGAACTGATGGTTTGAAATCATCTTCCATAAAGATCTTGTGGGTGCAATAATTTGGACTGATTCCTTTTATGTCGGAAATCTTCAAATCAATTGCTTTCTTATGTGACTTCAGAACCTTAATCAATTTTTCCTTCTCATGTGGCGTGAGGTCTTTAGAAATGATTACAGGGATTTGTAATTCTCCTTCTAAGAATGCATACTCCAGATGTTCGGGTAGCTTCTTCAACTCCAATTCCGGAGGTTCCTCGATATGTGGCTTCATTCTTGCCATCTCCTTTCTGTCTAACGAGTCACATCTCTCCTGGAATTCTAATTCTTCTTCCTTAATTATGGTCACTGATGCTATCTGTTCTTTGGTTCTGGAAATTGTCCTTCTTAATGCTTCGTCTTCATAAACATCTTCTTTAGTTTTGAAGATTGGTTCATGTAACGTCCTCCAGATAGGGTCTGGAAGAAACGTCACTAATATCAAATAAACCAACATATTATAATATACGAGAACAATACTACATGATAAAATCAAACTTTATTGAGAGTACGCAGCGGAAAATGAAATGTCGTTACAAGAATTGAAATTACAATAAAGTAAATGTTTAAAATGCAAGAATAGTAAATGTGATATCTCTTGTTCCTAAGTCCAAGTAGCATCACATAAGCAGTAAGTAAGTAAGTAAGCTTGAATCAATCAGCACCTGAGACAAACATGCTAAAGTTTCAACCAAAAAGGTTGAGTGAAATCATAGGTTTAATAAAAGTAGTTATCGTTGTTTTTAGACCACAAGATTTAGTTTATAAAGTTGATCACGCAGATAAAAAAGTAGATCTCGCAGATCCAAAAGTTATGCCAGTGCGTGATATTTAGACTAAACGTTCAAGTTTGCCCCAAAGACAAGTTGTAGTTTATACTTGTTGGTTTAATTTCATTATTAAGTAATACAATGACTTAGTCAAATGTATCGGGGACGTTACTCCCGATAGGCCTACCCCCAATAATTAAGCATGCATTCAACGAGCAATTAAAAATATCACTATAGGGACTTAGTCGGACATAGCCGGGTATAGCATAGTTTAGTAGTTTGGTACTTGTGTCTAAGTTGTAAAATGTTAAAATAGCATGTGTCTCACCCCAATAAAAGTAAGTAAGTTTGCTAGCAATAAAGAGTGGGGCTATGAATTTCACCTTAGTAAGTAGAGAGAGAGAGAGTTATTCCTCCGAATAGAAAGTTGGATGAGTGAGTAGAAAAGTCAACCTATTGACATTTAAGAGTAGTAAGTGTTTTTACCCAAGTTTAAGTAGATGTTTAAGTATGATAGTGTTGTAAGTATAGTTCGTTTTACTAAGTTTCCTTTCCTAGTAAGTTTATATTTTTAGAAAGTTTCCACTTTTAGCAGATTTCTTATCTTAGTAAGTTTCTATAACTAGAAAGTTTCTACTTTAAGAGTGTTTTCCATTTTAGGATACTTGCCGTATTAGATAAGCTTCCAATCACCCCTTTCCCTTCGAATGGCCATTTCAGGTCTAGGGGCTTGAGCTATAGGATCCTTTAAATCGGAAATCCAAACCCTTTCGCCTAGAGTTTCGTAGAAACCATTCGTCAAGAAAGTTCAAAGATCTATACATCTCTAATACATATCTCAAAATGTTTTTATGTGTTATAATATAAGTAGTAGGTTATAGGTGTTAGTAATAGTAATAGTGTATACATGTTAATTAATAGTATAAGTAGTATTAGGGTTTCATTAATTAGGGTTAGTAAATTAAAGTAGTATTTTAATGATTAGGGTTTAGGGTTTTGAGGATCTAAATAATATGAATGTTAAGATCATGAACGAATATGATTATGAATATAAACATGAATTGAAAGAAAGATTTAAAAGTTTTAAGATTTTGGATCATACCTTGTTAATGATGATGAAGATTAACAAGAAACAAGAAGAAAACTTGGTGATGAAGATCAAATAACCCAAATAATGAAGAACACGCTTGAAAATCTTGATGAACACGAAGAACAAGCTTGAAGATTTGAATACCACAAGAGAGGGAGAGGGAGAGATTGTTTTTGAGAGAGGATTTTGGTGTGATTTGTGAATGAGAAACTAGGAGTCTAGGGGTGTTTATATAGTGCAAGTATTAGAGTATTAGTCAACATAAGGATGTTCTAATTAATGATTTTATTTTATTTTATAATTTTTAGTCAACAATAGGTGGTACTAGTTATATATATATATATATATATATATATATATATATATATATATATATATATATATATATATATATATATATATTATTTTATTTTTAGTCAACATAAGGATGTAATTGTTTAAGATTCTTTAGTCTCATTATTATTATTATTATTATTATTATTATTATTATTATTATTATTATTATTATTATTATTATTATTATTTTTACATTTACTACATGATAAGTATTATTTTCTTTTTACTAATTCATGACTAGTATATATATATATATATATATATATATATATATATATATATATATATATATATATATATTTTATTTAGTTCCCAATTGTTTTATTATTTATATAAATGTCACTTTTTATTTATTACTTATAGGTTATTAGTTATAATATTACATGAATGCATAAATTTTAATTAGCAGTGAGTGTCGACTAACAATTTATTATTTTCATCTTTTATTAACTTGTCAATTATTGCACAAAGTTAATTAATATGTTTTATAACTCTTAACACTTAACAATTGTTGATTAAAGTTTAATCATTAAGTTTTAATTATATTGTTTGGGCATTTAATATTGGAAAAATATAGAATGGAAAAATGAGGGTCGTGATAGTACCTCCCCGTTATTAGAAACTTCGTCCCGAAGTTTTAAGTAGAGCTCTCGTTTGCATCAGTAGTTGAGAAGAGATGGGGGTATTTCCGTATCATTTAGTCTTCGCGTTCCCATGTATGTTAGGGGCTTCTACGCGAATCCCAACGGACTTTAAAAATAGAGTTTGATTTTCACGTTCCCGGGTACGGTCGGGGCCAATGAGTGTTAACAATAAGTATATTGTTTTGTTTACATGTTTTATCTCATGATCCTTAACCTTAATAGGTTGTTTACAAGTGCATTAAATGCGGAGAATTTTCCAAGGAATAACAAGAGTGTTGTTTGACTAGTTTTTCTTTAAAAGGAAAGATGATGCTATAATAGCATGAAATGTATTATTGAGCTTGTTAAGATCTTGAGTGTTTATGTCGCAATAGTAGGGCAGGTTAAATAGATTAGAGTAAGTAAAGATTTCAGTTACGTAGTTTGATGTATGGCTGGCGTTTGTTAGAGATAGTATCAGCTTCAAGTTTCGAAAGGTAACCATAATACCTTTAGTTTTCAAGAGATGTCTAATAGACAAATGAGATGTTAGTTGAGAGTTCGTTGATCTCAGGATAATACGAGCGATTAAATTTAAGACATCGTTCAGTATACATGAGAACTTGTCTTTAGAAATAGTTTCAAAATGTAGCTTTAAGATTTATGATTTCAGTTTCATGTCGAATCATAGATTAAAACTTGACTAGAATAACATCTAGTTCCAAACCAAAAAGGAAGAAATGTTTAGAGTATCTTCATAAATGTCTAAGGTAACTCCTTCAGAGTAAGAAAAGTGTTTTCGCACAAATGGCGAGTCGGTCTATTATTTACTTATGAGTTTAAATGTGGATGAGAATAAATGTGAATCATTGATTATAAGGTATTGTTTCTACCATGAAGGAACCTTTGCTTCCTTGTTCAAAAGATCGTAGTTTTGATGTTTACGAGAGTGTCGTGGTTTGGCCGTGAAATACTAGAAGTAGAAACTTCTTAACGAATAACATAGCAAGGAAGAGATGATGTACGTAAAGAGATAAGTCTCGTTCTTGCACGGAGAATGAGAATAAAGGTGATCCAAACACATTGGAGAGCAATACGAAAGTTTTAATAATAAACCAAAGTAATTTTTGAAAAGTTGCGACATTTGTTATAACAATATAAACGAAGCGGAGCTATTCGTAAAACTTGAGTTATGTACAACACGTACTATTTTATGTGAAATAATTTGAACAATACGAAAAAAAGAGTTGTTTAAAAGAATGTTTAATTTAATGAAACAAAGGTAAATTGCTAAAAATGCGAAAGTGTTTATATAATTAGTGAAAGTAATTTTAGAGGAGGTGACGAAATGATGTTCATAGTACAACTAGGGTTACGTAAAATTTTGTAAAGTAATTTCGATTTAATCAAAGTGGAAATTTATAGAAGTGAAAGTATAATTTGATATGTACTAGTCAAAGTACGTAAAGTTAAGTTTATGTATAAGGTTCTACAAATCACATAAGTGAAAAATCATTTTTTTATAAATTCCGAAATAGTTTGAAAATAAAGACTCGTGTAAGAAATCTTTGGAAAACAGGATACTTCTATTTAAGAGTTTATTTGTTTGAGAAAAATTGATTGAAGATTTTAAAATTTCGGAGGATAATTGTGTAATAATTGTTTCAAGGTAGTGAAAACTAATGGATCGACTTTTATCAGGGCATCAGTCCTTGGACTCAAAATGTTAACATTAAAGTTAGAAGGATGATAATGTGATTTATCATCAAATGAGTAAATCCCTCGGATTTAGAGTTATGTATGAAAGAACTTCAAATAAGATTTGCAACTTTGAATCGTTCGAATGATAGTGAGAGTTCGAGAACTCGGCATGAATAATCTGGCAGTCGCATAGACAAGTATAAATAAATGCTAAAGCAGTAACTTTCAACTACGTAATGATTGTTGGAATTCAGCCTTAATTGGTCTGAGAGGAGGATACGTTAAAGTATGATGGAATCATTTCAATTGTTACAGCAGTTTTTCAAATGAGTTTAGCTCAAGCCATAACTTGAGATAGTGTATTTCACCTCTAGTTTTCGAGTTGACAATGATCGATTATTGTTTGAGTATGGCACCATTACTTGCATGGTGCCAAGTAGTCTATTATAAGTAGATGTACGAGTACAGAAGTTTCTTGACTATGATAGTTAAAACGATACATGTATGGAGGTTCCATTCTTCAGAAGATTATGCATATGAGATATTTATCATCTCGACATAGATAATGTAATATTGGACATGGTGTTTGTAATATCGACGTTGGAGGGTTCAAATGACATAGGTTTTTGAAAGTCATATGAGAATTTACACCGAGAGTGTAATAACAAGTGATGATTATGTATCAATGATCAGGAGATATCCATTTAGGATGAATGAATTTCAAGATTCGATTGCCTACAACTTTTTATGGTACATGAAAGTTTGTTAAATGAGTATGAGATATATATATATATAGTTTGATTAGAATGAGTTCTTCGTATCTACTAAATATCAAGATGATCATTTTTCTCTTTTCATGCCCTTGCATTTGGTTTTTGAACAGATAGCTTGAGATTTTTTCTTTGATTCACTTTCTATTCCATACGTCATGATATTGGAATATCTCTATGAATTACCGTAATATAATCACGTTGGCCACCGTCATTATATTTTACTAATTCATTTTCCTTTCCAAGGTCACTCTATAAGGTCAGGATATGTGATCAATGATGACTTCTAATATAGTGTGTTAAGGACAGCAGTAATCTTAGCTGGATCGACAACATGTCAGCTTTAAGCCAAAACTTGCACTTTGGAAAAGTTTGCGTAGAGTTGTTCTTTTTCTCAAGAATGAGTTTGCAAATGTTGCTCACGTCCTTTCTCACTCTTGGAGCAGTTCGAAATGTCATCCGTGAAAACAGTTACTAACTTATGGTTGGCTAGTTTTAAGTTGCAGTCTTTATAGACTTGGTTAACCTTCATATCTTTGATAGTTATGGAAGTTGTGGAAGACGTAGTCAGACATGGAAATTATGAAACATCGTGGTAAGAGTTGGTGTAGTTGGACGAACCATGATTCTTCACTACATAAGGGTGTATAGAAGTTTGATAAATCCGATAGGATAAAGATGAATATGATATAAACGAAACACTTTATATTATTAAGAACGAGGCATTAAATAAGCCTTTTTAATACACGATCCAGATATAGAAATGGTTTAAGGTATAGCCTTTACATATATGAGAAATTGGAATAGGATAAACTAGGAAATATTAGGATTGAAGTAGTCTTCATATTTCTTCTTCTCATCCTCAACCTTCTTCAAAAACTTCTCAACTTTCTCATTCTTCGCTTTTTGTTTCTCATGCAGGAACTCGAGGCAGTTTTCCTCCATCTTCAATCTAAAGTTAACATCTTCTCTTAGGTAGGCAAGAGATTGCTTCCCCCATCGGGCATTTCTATCACCTTCATACTTCACCAACTTTATCTCCTTCTTTAGCTCAGCATTTTCCTCCATGAGTTTCCTGATCGCTAGGTCTTTTTCCATCATTTGAACATCGATCCTTGCAATATGACGAATTAGGCCATCGGTAGTTTTTCGCAGATTCATGATCCCGTACTTGGCATCAACTTCTTCGTAGGAAGGAGATCGGGATCTTTTCTTTGACGAGCTATCTTCTTTAAAATCAGCAGGGCGTTTCCCTTTACTTTCCATTCTTGGAGTCGGGTAGTATTCGGGAGAATTAGGTAAAGTATTCGGACTATAGTTTGGTGAGGGAGGACCACCAAAGCCATAAGGTGGACTTTGGACTGGTCTTGCAGTTGAAGGATATCCAGTATCTTCTTCGATAGTAGGTTTGAAGTGAGTCATTACTTCAGATGGTTTGAAAAGAATTGTCTTGTTGTTTTTATTAACGCTTGACATCCTATCATTAGGAAAGAGACTTTGATTAGCATTTTAAGCCAAGATTATCAAGGCAAGGTTGTTAAGATTATAAGGCAATCCTAAGTGCTTTAAAGTCTAAGACAGGAAATGTTATAGTTTCCTAGATTGCTAAGCACCCTAGCTAGCAAGTAAGGCACACATAGAGATGCAATCCTGGTTCTCTATAACAGCCTGGTTTGCTCTGATACCACTTTGTAACGTCCTCCAGATAGGGTCTGGAAGAAACGTCACTAATATTAAATAAACCACCATATTATAATATACGAGAACAATACTACATGATAAAATCAAACTTTATTGAGAGTACGTAGCGGAAAATGAAATGTCGTTACAAGAATTGAAATTACAATAAAGTAAATGTTTAAAATGCAAGAATAGTAAATGCGATATCTCTTGTTCCTAAGTCCAAGTAGCATCACATAAGCAGTAAGTAAGTAAGTAAGCTTGAATCAATCAGCACCTGAGACAAACATGCTAAAGTGTCAACCAAAAAGGTTGAGTGAAATCATAGGTTTAATAAAAGTAGTTATCGTTGTTTTTAGACCACAAGATTTAGTTTATAAAGTTGATCTCGCAGATAAAAAAGTAGATCTCGCAGATCCAAAAGTTATGCCAGTGCGTGATATTTAGACTAAACGTTCAAGTTTATCCCAAAGACAAGTTGTAGTTTATACTTGTCGGTTTAATTTCATTATTAAGTAATACAATAACTTAGTCAAATGTATCAGGGACGTTACTCCCGATAGGCCTACCTCCAATAATTAAGCATGCATTCAACGAGCAATTAAAAATATCACTGTAGGGACTTAGTCGGACATAGCCGGGTATAGCATAGTTTAGTAGTTTGGTACTTGTGTCTAAGTTGTAAAATGTTAAAACAGCATGTGTCTCACCCCAACAAAAGTAAGTAAGTTTGCTAGCAATAAAGAGTGGGGCTATGAATTTCACCTTAGTAAGTAGAGAGAGAGAGAGAGAGAGAGAGAGAGAGAGAGAGAGAGAGAGTTATTCCTCGGAATAGAAAGTTGGATGAGTGAACAGAAAAGTCAACCTATTGACATTTAAGAGTAGTAAGTATTTTTGCCCAAGTTTAAGTAGATGTTTAAGTATGATAGTGTTGTAAGTATAGTTCGTTTTACTAAGTTTCCTTTCCTAGTAAGTTTCTATTTTTAGAAATTTTCCACTTTTAGTAGATTTCTTATCTTAGTAAGTTTCTATAACTAGAAAGTTTCTACTTTAAGAGTGTTTTCCATTTTAGGATACTTGCCGTATTAGATAAGCTTCCAATCACCCCTTTCCATTCGAATGGCCATTTCAGGTCAAGGGGCTTGAGCTATAGTATCCTTTAAATCGGAAATCCAAACCCTTCCGCCTAGAGTTTCCTAGAAACCATTCGTCAAGAAAGCTCGAAAATCTATATATTTCTAATACATATCCCAAAATGTTTTTATGTGTTATAATATAAGTAGTAGGTTATAGGTGTTAGTAATAGTAATAGTGTATACATGTTAATTAATAGTATAAGTAGTATTAGGGTTTCATTAATTAGGGTTAGTTAATTAAAGTAGTATTTTAATGATTAGGGTTTAGGGTTTTGAGGATCTAAATAATATGAATGTTAAGATCATGCACGAATATGATTATGAATATAAACATGAATTGAAAGAAAGATTTAAAAGTTTTAAGATTTTGGATCATACCTTGTAAATGATGATGAAGATTAACAAGAAATAAGAAGAAAACTTGGTGATGAAGATCAAATAACCTAAATAATGAAGAACACGCTTGAAAATCTTGATGAACACGAAGAACAAGCTTGAAGATCCAAATACCACAAGAGAGGGAGAGGGAGAGATTGTTTTTGAGAGAGGATTTTGGTGTGATTTATGAATGAGAAACTAGGAGTCTAGGGGTTTTTATATAGTGCAAGTATTAGAGTGTTAGTCAACATAAGGATGTTCTAATTAATGATTTTATTTAATTTTATAATTTTTAGTCAACAATAGGTGGTACTAGTTTATATAAATATATATATATATATATATATATATATATATATATATATATATATATATATATATATATATATATATATATATATATATATATATATATATATATATATATATATATATATATATATATATATATATATATATATATTATTATTATTATTTTTTAGTCAACATAAGGATATAATTGTTTAAGATTCTTTAGTCTCATTATTATTATTATTATTATTATTATTATTATTATTATTATTATTATTATTATTATTATTATTATTATTATTATTATTATTACATTTACTACATGATAAGTATTATTTTCTTTTTACTAATTCATGACTTGTATATATATATATATTTTTATTTAGTTCCCAATTGTTTTATTATTTATATAAATGTCACTTTTTATTTACTACTTATAGGTTATTAGTTATAATATTACATAAATGCATAAATTTTAATTAGCAGTGAGTGTCGACTAACAGTTTATTATTTTCATCTTTTATTAACTTGTCAATTATTGCACAAAGTTAATTAATATGTTTTATAACTCTTAACACTTAATAATTGTTGATTAAAGTTTAATCATTAAGTTTTAATTATATTGTTTGGGCATTTAATATTGGAAAAATATAGAATGGAAAAATGAGGGTCGTTATAGTTCAGGAATTTCATCATAGTCCTCATTTAACTGTGGTTCCTGAAATACCGAAATGAAATATGTTTCTTCATCTGGTCTCCTCCTTAATAGAGGTAGGGGAATTCCTTAACCTAGCGGTTCTGTACGGATAGTCTTGCCGAGAAAGTTACTTTTGGAGAGGGGAGATTTATATTGACCACGATCTATGACTGAATGGTTATCAAGATATCCTTAGGGAGGTGTAAAGAACAAATCCTTAGAAAAATGATCTTGACTACATATAGCCATGGTATCCTCCAGATATTCGTTGACGAGTTCTTGAAAAGAATCAGCGAGATTGAGATCTTCTTCACGAGGATGGGTCATGAGTTGGTCGACACTAAATGTGACTTCTTCATTTCCGACTCTTAATTTCTGTGATTTTCCGTGTACATCAATTATGGCTTTGGCAGTATTCAAGAATGGTCTGCCAAGTATGAGTGGGACCTTCGTGTCTTCCTCAATATCAATAATGACGAAATTAACGGGAAATGCAAATTATCCACTCTGACTAGGACATCCTCATCTATTCCTCGAGGAATCTTAACTGATCTGTTCGTGAGTTGGATTGTCATTCTGGTATGTCTTAAGTCATTTAGTCCTTGCTTTTTGGATAATGAATAGGGCATTAGGTTTACACTGGCTCCTAAGTCTGCTAACGCATTGCTGATTTGGACATCTTGCAGGTAGCAAAGTATCGTGAATCTTCTTGTATCTCCTAAATTAGGGGGAATACCATGTTGTAACACTAATGAACATTCCTCACTTAAGGGTAAGGTAACTATCTCTCTTAATCTCTCTTTTTTTGAAAGCAATTATTTGAAAAATTTAGCACAATTTGGCATTTCTACTAAAGCATCTACTAGTCGTACATTCAAATGTAGATTTTTAATAATATCCCAATACTTAGTGAATTGCGCTTCTTGTTTTACCTTCCTAAGCCTACCTGGGAAAGGTATGCGGGCTCGCGGAATAATTTCCGGTGCTTTAGGAGATAGGTTCAGGTGGATTGAAAACTGGGTCAATTAACACATGTTCCGTATCCAGAAAATCTTGTATGGGTATATCAACAGTTGTTTCCTTCCCACCTCTATTGACTACAGGGCATCAAACTCACTAAACTCTATTTCAACTTCAAAAGTCTTTATCAAAGTATCAAACTTATTTTGGCATTCTATGTCTTGAAGGTTTATCATGTATTGCTTTTTCATAAAGTCGAATAAAGTTTCTTTAGAGTGGAGAGTAGGGTGGTGTAACGGGAAGATTATATTAGAGTCCGAGCTATTCTGCTGTTTGCATGCCCATCTAGGGTGAGGATACTTTAGATTGTTTCTAGTAGCATCGGGACTTTTAGGAATTGGTAAACTTTGAAGAGTGAGGGTGAGATCTTGTAACCTGGTTTGCAGCATTTTTATCATTTAAGTGAAGATGTCATCCTTCTCAGCAGCTTCATTTCTCCAATCTTCCTGTTGTGCAACTATTGTTTCTAAGAGATTCCATGCTTCGTCTGCTGTTCGTGATATGAAATTGCCTTGCGAGGCCATGTCTAGGAGAGACTTATCATCCTTGGTCAAACCATTGTAAAGCATGCAGATTATGTCTGTCCGACTTAACGAATGATTCGGACATCTTTTAAGCATCAACTTCACTCTATTCCATGCGAGACACAATGACTCGCCTTCTTTTTGAGAAAAGTTTGTGATGTCATTTCTTAAACAGGTTTGCAAGGAGGGTGGATAAAATTTGTTTAAAAACTTTGTAGCTAACTCCTCCCATGAATGTATTGAATTCGGTTGAAGCTCATCAAACCATGTTAAAGCGCTTGTGGACAAAGAATATTGAAAAAGATGAAGTTTCAAAATATTTTTCTCGTGTTTTTCCTTCTTAAAAGAGTTAACCAGACTGATAAATTTATTTAAGTAAAAGTTTGGATCGTCAGTCAGAAATTCTTGAAATTTACAGATCATACTGACCAATTTGATCATATGTGAACTGATTTCAGTAATTCCTTTGGTTCCTAAGGTGATTGGTCCTCCTCTTTCTTCTAAGTATGACTTTTGCATAGAAGTAAGGGTAATTGTCTTTCTTCGGTTCCTAAGGTGATTGGAGACTGTTCGGAAAATCCAATAACCAAGTCCATGTATAATTGTCTTTCTTAGACACCACCAAATAATACTTTTGTCTGTTTAAAATCTTTCTCAATCAAAATATTCGATTCCCCGGCACCGGAGCTAAAAACATGTTATACCTATGATATAACTGAAACAGACAGTTTTTTTATGCGGTGTCGTTAGGCTGCAAGGCATCAGAATCAGCTATCAGGAGGTGAGAACGGTGGTTTATTATTTATATTTTGTGGGGCCTAAATTTACACTTTTAACTTTCTAAGGTAGAAGGTGTAAGTATACCTTGGGTCGTACTTTTGAATGGTTTAACGAATTGAAGATCAAATGGATAATTGTCTTTGGTTAAATTACCTAGATACAGGATAGTAGTTAGTTTTAAGCTAATAGTCCTAATTGCGAAAAAATAAAGATGATGGAAGGATATCCGGAGTATGCAGATTAGGGAAATGTTGACCAAGATATCAGTTTGGGCTAGGGAAATGTAATTATGTTTATGTTAAAGCTATGCTTAGAATGGTGTAGATCTGGTTGGATGAGCTAATTACATAGACCTACTTATCTCTAGACTCTCGGAGTTCTCGTTGAGTAGTGAAAAGTATGTCACTTGGTCGTATAATTGAAGGGTAACTATACCTCGAAGGTTATCCTCAGTAAAGCACTAGGTTTATTAGTGAGTTGAGTTCTAATCCTAACCCTCGTTATCAGTTTGAATAACTGAATAACAACGTGCCGTGTTGATTGAACACTGATCACAAACGGAAGGAGTCCGTCGGGTTATGTTGTCAAAATATTAATGTAAACTAACAACCATTTCATTATACTAATGAGATCATACCAATCTAAACATTATACAGCATTACAATTGACATACTGAAAGTAATGCAGATAGAAACCTAATAGATACCTAAACAGGTGATATAACTTAATCCTAGAGCAACAATCAAACAAGAACATGCAATTAGTTTAGGTCATACAGTTAAGGCATTAAATAGATCTTAACAGCTCCTAAGTGGTCTATTTGGAACAATCAATAGGTATACTAGGTCATTCATGTCTCAATTCCTAAGTTTCTTGTCCTAAAAGCGCATTAGATGCCTCTCGGGAACTCTGGCCATACCGAGTTCATAGAATCTTCAGATATAGTATAACCAGGGGTCTTAATCCTATGAAGTAGCTAAGTTCATATAGGTAGATAATTCCTGATCACAACCTAGGTTGGTCAATCCTTAAGATGCTAGCATACAGATCTACCAGAATCACAAGTTCAATATGACTATAGTAACCGTACTAATTTAAAATAACTACGTTAACCCAAACTTCTATAATGGCAACATACAGATTAATTAAGCTAACATGGTAATATAAGAACACATTATTAAACATAAATGATAGCAATACATGTTTAATTAATAAGACAAGCGTTTCGGATAAAAACCTGAAAAGGCCGAAGAAATCTGCCCAAGATCGCAGGGACTTGCCAGGATATCTTCCGAAAAATAAAAGCTAAGCTAGCTACTACTAAAAATTAACTAAAATGCTTGCAAAACTAAATTGAACTACAAATTGAGTGTGTGCAAAAATGAATGCAAAAAGCCCCTTAAATAGGCAAGATATCAGCTGCCATACGACTGGCAGGCCGTATGGCAAACCGTATGGCCTGCCCGTATTGCATGGTGAGCTGTTTGTTGTACCCAGATGCATGCATGCCGTATCCATTGTGACAAGCCATATGGCCCCTTCTGGTCTGCTGTTTTTCTGGGATCGCAACTTGATTTCCTGGGTCGTAACTTGTCTTTCACTGTTTTCGCTCTAGATTCGTCGTTTTACCTCTGTTTTACTTGATTCTTTTCGCATCGCCTTTATAATTACTTATTCTACAAAATTAATAGAAAAAGTGATTATTTTGGCAATAAAGCTTGGAACTTTATGGATTTAGGGCTCAATATCGGGGGTAAAAACGTGACATTTTTGCCGAGATCACGTTTCCAGTCTGAAAATTTCTATAAAAGGGCCATTTGGTATCCCATTTCCACAGACCTCTTCTCTCTCTCTCTCTCTCTCTCTCTCTCTCTTACTACAATACACTTTCTCTCAGTAGAAGGTTTCAAGGCCTTCTCACCTTCGAGTGGGTAATTAAGTACCCGAAGACGAACGCCGAAGATTGTAATAGGAGCGGTCTAGAGAATGTCAGCATTTGTAATGGTCCGGATCTCGTCTGTAAATGGTGAACGCCTTCCCTAACTTAATAAAATTACTTTGTTATTTTAAGTTGCTTTCATCTTACATGCTTGACTATCTGTTGTAAATGTTTATTATATGTTGAATATTTTATCTGACTTATACTATTGTTCTGCTAAAACCTTGTCGGGTTTAGAAGTTTAATTTACGAACCAACCTTTCCATTTACTCACGTGGCTATAACCTAGTGTTAGGAGCTGATCAATCCTAGGATACCAGGTAAGTAGTTATATGTGCTTAACATCACAATAGGGAATAGTACCTACGTACGGATAATAACTTATCTGTCAGAGAAGAGCTGCCCACTTAGGTTGTGATTAGAGTAGGTAACATAGAGTTCAGTGAATACTGACTTACTCAAAAGCATGGTTTGCGTCAGAAGCAATGTCCTAGAGATATTGTAAGATGATCCAGAGTTGAGTACATGATCGCAAAGGACCTTTAACCTAATTAGCAGTACCTTAGGATGTCTAAGATTACATATCTGTGAGAACTTCCTTTTTAGATATACCACTTTATTCATGTACCTAGGATTTCATCCTTAAGGTCATTTAAACCTTTTAAGGTTAACGTTGGGAGTAGGGATATCCATCTTAGCCAGAATCTTCAAAGCCTAAACCCTTAGTGACAAATTGATTAGGTTCATCACCCAATTGATTGAGGTTTAGTGTTCATTCTAGGAAGTCAAACTCTTTTAACAATTTTTCGTCAATATCATATCTCACATACCTATCCCTTTTTCTTCATAATTTCATACCATCTTAGTTAATCTTATTCTATCACCACTGTCATTTGGATTGACTTGCAAGGCACTTTTATTCCACATTACCGAGGAAAGATACAAAAATATGAACCTAAGTTATACTTACCACTTACTCGTTCAAAGTAAGACAAGTAGGCGAAATATAGCTAGGAAATCCTGGCTAAATATATATAAAAAAACCACTGCTCCCTTCTTGTAGCTAATTTTGACGTTTTGCGACTTAACGACACCGCATAAATAAAACCATCAGTTTTGGTTATATCATAAGTAAGAGTAAGTTTTTGGCGCCGCTGCCGGGGACTCGAATTTTCTGCTTGTTAAGGTAACCATTGATTCTGTCAATGTATCTAAGATTCTTGAGTGGTGTCTAAGAAAGACAAATACACGGACTTGGTTGTTGAATTTTTCGAACAGTATCCAATTATATTGGAACCAAAAGGATCTTGCCTCTCCTTTGTCGATCTGGCCACTTGTTTCGAAAGATAAATTGACAAGAAACACATATGCTTAATAAACAAAGAGTTTTTCGGTATAAGATTTAAAGTCGCCATTGTAATAGAAAACCCTTTTTTACAACAAAAATAAAATGTTAATTATGGTATTAATTTATGTAGATTCTAGTTCAAACTTAACCGACTACGAAAATGTGCGTAAGGCAGATGCTCTCCCACAACTTCGAAAACTGGAGAAGTTTTGCTCTATAAATAATTAAATAAAATGAATATAAATCCTAATGAATCTCATCAGGAGTTAACCCTTGATCCTTGTAGTTCAAGAAGCCGGATAACTTCATCCGACTTAGAGATTTCATTGCTTTTAGATAACTTTTACTCAAATGAACCAGGATTCGACCTTCTTCATGATCCAAAAGGGAGACTCAGTCTTAATGAACTCCTTATTATGGAAGATGAAATACAGGAAGAATACCCAACTATTTTCAGATATCCAAGCTTGTTTAAATTGATTCCAAAAGAGAAATGATACATCGATAACCTAGATGCTCCGTTTATTGGAAATTTGTTAAATCCTAACAGAAGGTTAGACATCTATAGAGAATTCATTAGACACCTCTATTCCTCAGATTTCCCATTTTCAAAACTTCAAATGAATTTCTTGAGAGAGCTGCGTAATCGAGTTCGTTCTCTTCACAAACTATCAAAAGAATGTGGGGCAGAAATTTTTATCAAGTATCGGGACGAAGAAATTGACCTAAAGTCCGATTTAAAATCATTCGTAAG
Source organism: Rutidosis leptorrhynchoides (assembly GCF_046630445.1). NCBI lineage: Eukaryota > Viridiplantae > Streptophyta > Magnoliopsida > Asterales > Asteraceae > Rutidosis > Rutidosis leptorrhynchoides. Next base: position 271,228,864 of record NC_092339.1, on the reverse strand, counting down.
TTTCTTACCTCATATCGATGATAAAGAGTTTTTCCAGATTCGTATCAACCGTTATGTTGCAGCAATGATTTTTGAGTTAGAATTTTGGATTGAAAATTAAAAACCTAACCCTATATCAAAATATAGAGATCGAGATTTCTTCTACTTTGATCCGGCATCATTTCTCATCAAAATATTAATCGAAGTTTTTCCTAATTCAACCGAAGAAAGAATAGATAAGAATTTCTTTGCAAAAAAAGGAAATATATTCTGAACTCGTACGAATTCTCACTACGTCAAAATTTCCATTCATGACTCCTCAAAGAAAGGTTATCCGAGAAATATCTGAAAAATTTAAAATTCACTATCAGGGATCCTAACTCCGGGGAAGATCTTTTATTTCAAGATGAAGTGTCAAAACTTCTTTTCGAACTTAATTATCGAGATACTGGACCAAGGGATGGAATTTCAAATACCAAAAAGATTAGAAGGGCTTTGGTAAAATTAATGGATGACATCGGGGATTTACAAAAGTGTGAGCGCAAAATGCTAAGTGATTTTGAAATATGTTCAGTACACTCCGCTGATTTACTCTGGATGGTCAAAGAAGCTTTAAACTTATTTTTCTTTCCGCGTCATTTCTGAAACTTAGTTGTAGACCTGTGCAATCATTATATGTTTTTTATAAGATAAGAATTTTCTATTTTTAATTTGTCTGTTTTTTTCAAAATAATAGATAGAGAATAATAGATAAAACAACCAGATTAAAATCTGAGAAAAAATTTATAAATCTTTTTATAAAACCCAATGATAAAATCGAAAAAAATCACGGGTCGAACTGAGAAAATAATCCCACACACCACACGGGCCTAATTTTTCTTCTTTTTCTCTTCCCTTTTCTTTTCTTCTTTCTCTTTTTCTCTTCTTCTTCTCCTCCCTTTTCTCCTTCGGCCGACGAGAGCCACACCACCACTCCACCAAATCTTGACCAAATTGATCGATTCCAAGCTCAAAACCTATTCTCTCGCTCCTTCTAAACACATTCCCGCTGTCAATTTCGTGTTTAAGATACATTTTCATGATTAATAATCAAATTTTTACCTAGGGTTTAATTTTTAACTTTTGAAAAAAATTGTGTTTTATGCTTGATTATGACTCCTTGCATGATTAGTTGGACAATGTAGATATTGTATACTAAGTTTTAGGTTCGATCGAGGCCTTTAGGTTCACTTTTAGCTTATTATTCGTCAATTTGTGTTCTTGACTTGCAATTAGTGAAATTTTCAGAATTTTGAGCTTTTGCTAGCCTTATTAGGTTAATTACATCACCTAAACACTTTGGAATAAGATTTAGGATATTTTTGTTGAAAACTACAAGTTTAGGAAAAATGTATGAAATTAAGGTTTCGGTTTTTCCTAATGTTAAAACATTTTTAAAACTTAGGATGGTTTGAAAACTAGTTATAATCAAGATATCATTAACTTAAAAACAAATTTGGAACTTAGTCTTTGATTTTCCTTATTATGTATGTTTTTGCTAAAACTAATATTTTTCGATAAAAATGGTTATAAATCATAACTCGAAGGCATTATAGGGAAAGTTTGATGTTTAAAAATATTTAAGGTAATTAAAAACGATTATTTTGATTGTTGTATGCTTAAAAATCATCATATTTTGATAAAATTGCTTATTACGTACTAACTCGCTATAATTATTATTTTTAAGCATTATTTGTTGCAATCACGGGTATGGTTTGAATTTTGCTTGAAATATGTTTATAGTTTGTTTGGATATTGTTTGCGATAATTTTGGCTATAATTTTCGATAACAGGGATGCGGAAAGTGCCATTTTTAAAGCCCTCATTTCGATTTTTTTTTTTTGGAAAAATATACACTTTTTCATATCTTATTTTTATACAAAGCTTTTTTTATTATTATTGGAACATAGCCTACATTTCTTGATAAATGCAGATGGCACACAGATACCAACTTCCATACGAATATGATTTGCCTGACTCTATTCGCGGGAAAGACAATCCAACGTTGTACGAGCCACTTATGTGACATTGGATGAATCGAAAGAAAGGGCACAATAAATATATTAACGGGGCGATAATGGAGCAATGTGGTTGGGCTGAAGAGTTGAGAAACTTGCTATGTTTCTATGCTAATGGTAAAGAGCACAAGGCTTGGTTTAATGTAACATCCCGCTTATCCCGTACATATCTAAAGGTACATACTTAATCATTAATACGTTTGTAACCCGTTAGTTTATGTGTAAATGTATAGATGTATGTGTGTGTGTGTATATATATATATATATATATATATATATATATATATATATATATATATATATTTGAGAATGTGTGCATGTACAAGTATATACATGGGTTTTAATAGCGTTAAGTCTTGTGAGACTATTGTTGAAGGCTAGGTGGATAAAGGAAGCGGGAATGTAATGTACAAATTATTTAAATCAAAAATTTGTTTAAGGTTGTCGAGCTGGTCAGGTGCAGTCTTAAGCCGCGCCACGATAACCATAGTCGCCGCGACAATAAACGCAAACCAGAGTCAGGAAGGGGTTTAAATAGATCACTTGTGCACGTTGTTCGCTGCGCCGTGGCAAAGGGGCTCGCGCCGCGGCATCTCAAGTAAAACTGAAGTCAGGAGGCCTGCTAAGAAGGGTCGGATTTCCCTTTATACGTCGCGCTGCGACAAATAGAGCCGCGCCGCGGCAGTCCTGCTGGACAGATTTCGGACTTAGCTCATTTTAAGGGATTTTAAGGGGAAATTTTGTAATTTGACGTGTAGATCTGATGGGAGCATTAAATCTCCACCACTTATCCATTTGATTCATTTTCTTTTCTCTTTTCTTTCCATTTTCTCTTCCAAAACATAAAACCCATTTGGATTAAAAGTGAGAATTGAGAGTGAAGGATTGAGAGTTGATCTTTGGAGCAAGAATTAAAGTTGTTCTCCTTGTTCTTAGCTACACGTGCATAGCGCTGGTAAGTTTTAACTCTATGATTTGAGTTTTAATTGGTTTATGCTACGGTTTGTTCGTTTGGAACTTGTGTGACCCATTTGAGGGTTAAATGGGTGGATTTTGAGTTAGATTATTGAAAGTAAACCCTAATAGCCATAACCCAGGGTTTGGTCTTATGATTTGAGGTTGTAAGTGTTAAATGGTGTTGTTAGTCACTAATACACTTTTAAATTGATGAAAGAATTGTTAATCGGTGAGTTTGACTCGATTATGAGTCTAAGTATTTAAAATGGGTCAAATGAGTACTAGTTGACCTAATTGGGTAAAATGGGTATGAGTTACCCTAAGTTATGTTAATTGATGTTAGTAGACTTTAAATCACTAGCCTTAGTGATTTAATATGAGTCTTGGCCATTTATAGGCGGTTGTGGTGTAGTTGAGTCATTTAATCCAAATTAGGTCATTAAATGCTCAAGTGTAAGTATTGTGGTTAATTCCACTAGTTGTGTGATTGAATGTGTACTTAATGAATTAGGTACATTGCCTTGAAGTTCGGACGTGCATAATCATCATCCTTGTGTCAAGGTGAGTGGAATAAGTATACTTGTACGTATATGATGTATTTATTTGTACATAAGGATATGTGTTGTCCTAGTTAGTGATATATGTGTTGTACACTAACGATTTATGAACGGATATGTGTTGTCCAAGTTAGCAATATATGTGTTGTACGCTAATGGTTTTATAAATGGATATGTGTTGTCCAAGTTAGTGATATATGTGTTGTACACTAACGATCTTATGAACGGATATGTGTTGTCCAAGGGTTGGTGATATATGTGTTGTACACTAACGGTTGTTATGAACACCGATGGAAAATTCGAGTACCATTCCTTTTACTATTGGTTAACCATGGTTGTGTGAATTTGGTATTAGCATATTTAATATTGAACTATATGCTATTGGTATTGCTAGCTTCTTGTGAATTGTGGATAGTAGTTTACGCACGATGTTTGCATGGTTGTCGTATTGCTAGCTTGTATGCGGTGTTGCTTAAGTGGTTGCAAATAAGTAGGTTATATATGAACATGTATAATTATTGCATTCACTAAGCATTAGCTTACCCCTCTCATTGTTTATCTTTTTTGATGCAGGTGTGGTTAAGGGCAAAGGGGTTATCGGGCATTAGGTGTCCCTTGATGATGTTTTGTTGGAGCTTTTGGAAGTTGGCCTAACATTTTGGGTAGTTTAGTCCCAAACCATGCTTGAAGTGTCGTTTGGATTATAAACTATCATTTGTAGTGGGTCGAACTCATATTAAACTTAATTAATGGCCTTAGTGCTTTGTAAACATTTAAATTGTGGTACATTCTAAATGGAACTTGTGGAATGATTTACATATTTAATTTACGCGTAAATGTGTGTTATTATTAAAAAATTTTTTTATTATCGTATGGAATACGGGTTTGGTCATTTCAAGTGGTATCAGAGCATGGTCTAAGGGATTTAGGCGACTTGAGATAGGTGCCTAGACTTAGACTTTATTGTGTGTGCGCTTTATGCGGGACTTGTAGGACTTCGGGTCGGATCGGGAATTGTTAATGCTTAGGTTTATGTGATTTAACCTTGCACTAATTGTTTTGTGTTGTAGTTGTAATCATCGAGTGAGATAGACGTTGTACTAACGAGTTAATGCGACGTGCTCGCGTAGCAATGACTAGCTACCATTGTTACGGGCGCAAATCGTGTCAAACGAGCGATGTACGACGATTTTTGAGCAAGATGGGGCGGTAAGGTATATGTGTATATATGCGTGTCATGTCTTTTAATTCGTTGTTTAACCTCTTTCATTTTATAGAATGAAGATGAGAAATGGACACGACACCGATAATGGGGGCATGAGCGAGGACCCCGAGTTCACGGCCAAAGTTGAGGCAATCTTTAAACGTCAAAAGCCGGAGTTTCTCGAAGACGTTAAGAAGATGTTTCTAGATACGATCGACGAGCAACTAGTTAATGTGGTTAGGGATCAAGTTAAGCTTGTTCTATAAGGGGATAATTTGGGGAGATGGGACTTCTTTTATAAGAATTTCAAGGACTCTCAACCTCCCACCTTCGATGGTGAACATGACCCACTTAAGAGTGCCCGTTGGATCTCTGATCTGGAGGGGGCTTTCCAAACTTGTGAATGCCCTCTTGATAAAAAGGCGAGGTATGGTAGTAGCATGTTAAGATGTGATGCTAAGTTATGGTGGGACGCAAAAATCCAAGTCTATGGTGAAGAACAATGCGTGGATTTTATTTGGGACGAGTTCAAGGCGGAGTTTTTCGATGAATATCGAACTTCGGCCGATCTAACTAGGCTTAAGGACGAGTTACGTTCCTTGAGGCAAGGGTCGATGGACTTGAACACTCTCAAATCCGTGTTTTTGTCAAAGACCCAATTTTGCCCGGAGTATGTCGGGAATGATAAGATGTTGAAGGAAGATTTCTATCGAATCTTAAATGATAATTATCAAGAGAAGATTAGCTTGAATGTGGTGAAGAGCTTTGACGAGTTGTTCAATATGGCCAAAGGTTTTGAGGCGCTCGTGTTAAGAAAGGGTGGCTTTACTTTTGGTAAGAGGAAGTTCGAGAATTCGAGTCAATCGAATTTTTCCAACAAAAAGAACAAGAAGGGCTCCGAAAGTGTTAATAGCGTAAAGGATGGTTCCGGTGGTCATGTGGTCACTTGCTATACTTGTGGGCAAAAAGGACACATGGCTCGTGATTGTCCAAATGCGCCAAACAAGGTTACATGTTACAATTGTTGTAAAGAAGGGCACAAGAGGCCCGAGTGTCCCAAGTTGCGTAATGATAATGTTAAGCGGCTAGAGAAGGCGGTGGGTATGGCTAGGGGTTAAAATTATTTGATGACCAATGACGAAGCCAAGCTATCGAACGAAGTTGTCTCAGGTACTTTCATGGTTAACTCTAATCTGGCAAAGATATTATTTGATAGCGGTGCTAATTTGTCTTTTGTGTCTCCTCGATTCGTATATAAGCTTAACAAACCGCTAGCTAAGTTAAGTCATCCGGTAGAAGTTGAAATAGCGGATGGTAAGACGGTGCTAGGGGTTGATGTGTGTAAAGGTTGTAATGTCGTGTTTGGTACCGAAACGTTTAAAATTGATCTCATTCCGATGACTTTGGGTGAGTTTGATATTGTTGTTGGTATGGATTGGCTCGATCGTTATAGAGCCGATATTGCATGCCATGATAAATTCATTGGTGTGAGAACCCCAAGTGGGGGAGAGTTGATTATTCATGGTGATAAACGAAGAAGACTCGTACCATTATGCACTTATGCACGGGCGCGACATTTTCTCAAGAGTGGTGGTGTATGTTATCTTGCTCATGTAGTTGATACTCGAGACGAGCCACCACCCATTCGTGAAATTCCGGTGGTTAACGAATTTAAAGATGTTTTTTCGGATGAGTTACTGGGTGTTCCGGCGGAAAGACAAGTTGAATTTCGCAATGAGTTGGTTCCGGGGGCTACCCCCATTGCTAAAACTCCTTATCGTTTAGCACCGACGGAAATGCAAGAGTTGTTAAATCAAACCCAAGAATTGCTTGAAAAGGGTTTTATTCGACAGAGTTCCTCGCCATGGGGTGCTCTAGTTTATTTGTGAAGAAGAAAGACGGTAGTATGCGGATGTGCATCGATTATCGGGAGTTGAACAAAGTGACGATCAAGGATCGTTATCCATTGCCTCGAATTGATGATTTGTTTGACCAACTCCAAGGTGCAACGTATTTTTCTAAGATTGACCTACGGTCCGGCTATCATCAAGTACGGGTCCCTGAGGAAGACATAGAGAAAACGGCTTTTCGAACTCATTAGGGGCATTTTGAGTTCGTAGTTATGCCTTTTGGTCTTACGAATGCACCGGCGGCATTCATGGATCTAATGAACCGAGTGTGCCAACCTATGTTGGACAAGTCGGTAATTGTATTCATTGACGACATACTTGTTTATTCTAAGAGTATGAAGGAACATGAGCACCATTTACGTGAAGTGTTGAAGAAGTTGCGAAAGGAGAAATTGTATGCTAAGTTCTCCAAATGTGAATTTTGGCTAAGGGAAGTTCAATTCCTTGGCCATATTGTGAATCAAGAAGGTATTCAAGTAGATCCAGGGAAGATAGAAACGGTGAAGAGTTGGGGACGACCGACTACGCCTACGGAAATCCGAAGTTTTCTCGGGTTGGCCGGTTATTATCGTCTGTTTATCCAAGACTTTTCTAAGATTGCTTCTCCTTTGACGAAGTTGACAAGGAAGAACGTAAGGTTCAATTGGGAAAACGAGCAAGAAATTGCTTTTCAATTGTTAAAAGAGAAGTTGTGTCAAGCTCCGGTGTTAGTGTTGCCGGAAGGGGTAGAAGACACGACAGTTTATTGTGATGCTTTTTTAAATAGGTTCGGGTGTGTTCTAATGCAAAGGGGTAAAGTCATCGCTTACGCCTCTCGACAATTATAGGAACACGAAAAGAGATACCCGACTCATGATCTTGAATTGGCGGCGGTGGTTCATGCGTTGAAAATTTGGCGCCACTACTTGTATGGTGTCAAGTCTACGATTTATTCAGATCACAAGAGCTTAAAACATCTCTTTAATCAACGAGATTTGAATTATCGTCAACGTAGGTGGATGGATGTGGTAAAAGATTATGATTGTGAAATTTTATATCATCCGGGCAAGGCTAATGTGGTCGCGAATGCGTTAAGTCGAAAGAGTCAACATCCGGCGATATGAGTAGGACCGTTACGCATGATTATTACTAACGATTTTCTTGTAAAGCTTGGTGAGATTCAAATTGAAGCTTTTGTTCACAACAAGCATGAAGAGCGGATTGTGGGGCAAACGGAGTCTATTACTTTAGGCCCGCATGGTTTGTTATCTTTTCAAGGAAGAGTGTGGGTGCCTAAGATGGGTGGTTACCGACAAGTGCTCCTTGATGAAGCACATAAGTCAAAGTATTCCATTCTTCCGGGTGCAACGAAAATGTACCTTGATTTAAAGAAGGAGTATTGGTGGCCGGGCATGAAACGTGATGTTGTTAAGTATGTTGAACAATGCGTCACATGTTTCCAAGTTAAAGCCGAACACCAAAAGTCGTACGGTAAGTTACAACCATTGGAAGTCCTGAAATGGAAATGGGAGCACATTACCATGGACTTCATTACCAAGTTACCAAAGACGGCGAGAACCCAATATGATACGATTTGGGTGATAGTTGATCGATTGACGAATAGTACTTTGTTTCTTTCCATTCAGGAAACGATATCATCGGAGACTTTGTCTAAGTTGTTTATCAAGGAGGTGATATCGAGACATGGGGTTCCTATATCTATTGTTTCGGATCGAGATACTCGTTTCACGTCTCAGTTTTGGAATAAGTTTCATGAAGATATCGGTACTCAATTGAAAATGAGCACGGCGTACCATCCTCAAACGGACGGTCAAACCGAGCGTACGAACCAAACGTTAGAGGATATGTTAAGGGCGTGTATTATTGATTTTGGTGGTAGTTGGGATGAGCACTTACCATTGGTGGAATTCTCGTACAATAATAGTTACCACACTAGTATTGGGATGCCACCTTACGAGATGCTTTATGGGCGTAGATGTCGAACTCCCATTTGTTTTGGAGAAGTGGGTCAAATAGAAATCGGGAGTTCCAATTTGGTTTTGGAGACGAATTGTAAGATTGAGATGATTCAGGCTCGACTTAAAGAGGCGCAAGATAGACAAAAGTCTTATGCCGATAAAGGTAGGAGAACGATTGAGTTCTAAGAAGGTGACATGGTGATGCTTAAGGTTTCTCCATGGAAAGGTGTTATTCGGTTTCGAAAGCGAGGAAAGTTAGCTCCTCGGTTTATTGGTCCTTTCAAGGTGTTGGCACATGTTGGTGAAGTTGCTTATAGACTAGAGTTGCCTGAAGAACTTGCGGGGATCCATAACATGTTTCATGTTTCCCATCTCCGTAGGTGTCTTACGGATGACTCAGCTTGGGTGCCGTTAGACGAGATCACCTTGAACAACAAGCTAGAATATTCGGAAGAGCCGATTGCAATCTTTGATGAAAAGATTAAGATGTTGCGGAACAAGGAAGTTAGAACCTTCAAAGTACAATGGCGACATCGAAAGGGTTCCGAATTTATATGGGAATCCGAAGAGTTTGTTTTGGTTTATCTTCCGGCTTGTCATGCGGCTTGGATCACGAGGACGCGCTCCGATTCAAGTGGGGGAGAGTTGTAACATCCCGCTTTTCCCGTAAATATCTAAAGGTACATACTTAATCATTAGTACGTTTGTAACCCGTTAGTTTATGTGTAAATGTATAGATGTATGTGTAGATATATATATATATATATATATATATATATATATATATATATATATATATATATATATATATATATATATATATATATATTTGAGAATGTGTGCATGTACAAGTATATACATGGGTTTTAATAGCGTTAAGTCTTGTGAGACTATTGTTGAAGGCTAGGTGGATATAGGGAGCGGGAATGGAATGTACAAATTATTTAAATCGGAAATTTGTTTAAGGTTGTCGAGCTGGTCAGGTGCAGCCTTAAGCCGCGCCGCGATAACCATAGTCGCGCCGCGACAATAAACGCAAACCAGAGTCAGGAAGGGGTTTAAATAGATCACTTGTGCACGTTGTTCGCCGCGCCACGGCAAAGGGGCTCGCACCGCGGCATCTCAAGTAAAACTGAAGTCAGGAGGCCTGCTAAGAAGGGTCGGATTTCCCTTTATACGTCGCGCCACGACAAATAGAGCCGCGCCGCGGCAGTCCTGCTGGACAGATTTTGGACTTAGCTCATTATAAGGGATTTTAAGGGGCAATTTGGTAATTTGATGTGTAGATCTGATGGGAGCATTAAATCTCCACCACTTATCCATTTGATTCATTTTCTTTTCTCTTTTCTTTCCATTTTCTCTTCCAAAACATAAAACCCATTTGGATTAAAAGTGAGAATTGAGCGTGAAGGATTGAGAGTTGATCTTTGGAGCAAGAATTAAAGTTGTTCTCCTTGTTCTTAGCTACAAGTTGATAGTGTTGGTAAGTTTTAACTCTATGATTTGAGTTTTAATTAGTTTATGCTAGGGTTTGTTCATTCGGAACTTGTGTGACCCATTTGAGGGTTAAATGGGTGGATTTTGGGTTAGATTGTTGAAAGTAAATCCTAATAGCCATAACCTAGGGTTTGGTCTTATGATTTGAGGTTGTAAGTGTTAAATGGTGTTGTTAGTCACTAATACACTTTTAAACAGATGAAAGAATTGTTAATGGGTGAGTTTGAATCGATTGTGAGTCTAAGTATTTAAAATGGGTCAAATGAGTACTAGTTGACCTAACTGGGTAAAATGGGTATGAATTATCCTAAGTTATGTTAATTGATGTTAGTAGACTTTAAATCACTAGCCTTAGTGATTTAATATGAGTCTTGGCCATTTATGGGCGGTTGTGATGTAGTTGAGTAATTTAATGCAAATTGGGTCATTAAATGCTCAAGTGTAAGTATTGTGGTTAATTCCACTAGTTGTGTGATTGAATGTGTACTTAATGAATTAGGTACATTGCCTTGAAGTTCGGACGTGCATAATCATCATCCTTGTGTCAAGGTGAGTGGAATAAGTATACTTGTACGTATATGATGTGTTTATTTGTACGTAAGGATATGTGTTGTCCTAGTTAGTGATATATGTGTTGTACACTAATGATTTATGAATGGATATATGTTGTCCAATTTAGCAATATATGTGTTGTATGCTAACGGTTTTATAAATGGATATGTGTTGTCCAAGTTGGTGATATATGTGTTGTACACTAACAATCTTATGAACGGATATGTGTTGTCCAAAGGTTGGTGATATATGTGTTGTACACTAACGGTTGTTATGAACACCGATGGGAAATTCGAGTACCATTCCTTTTACTATTGGTTAACCATGGTTGTGTGAATTTGGTATTAGCATATTTAATATTGAACTATTTGCTATTGGTGTTGCTAGCTTCTTGTGAATTGTGGATATTAATTTACGCATGATGTTTGCATGGTTGTCGTATTGCTAGCTTGTATGCGGTGTTGCGTAAGTGGTTAAAAATAAGTAGGTTATATATGAACATGTATAATTATTGCATTCACTAAGCATTAGCTTACCCCTCTCGTTGTTTATCTTTTTAGATGCAGGTGTGGTTAAGGGCAAAGGGGTTATCGGGCATTAGGTGTCCCTTGATGATGTTTTGTTGGAGCTTTTGGAAGTTGGCCTAACGTTTTGGGTAGTTTAGTCCCAAACCATGCTTGAAGTGTCGTTTGGATTATAAACTATCATTTGTAGTGGGTCGAACTCGTATTAAACTTAATTAATGGCCTTCGTGCCTTGTAAACATTTAAATTGTGGTATGTTCTAAATGGAACTTGTGGAATGGTTTATATATTTAATTGGCGCGTAAATGTGTGTTATTATTAATTTTTTTTTATCGTATGGAATACGGGTTGGGTCGTTTCATTTAAACTATTTGAAATAAATGAGTACGTGTACAATGAGCCATTCGCAGAGTTTATGGCCACATGGGAATTTGAATCTGACATCGAGGCTAATTAGTATAACCCTCGTAACTGCATACATTTTAGACATCAGAACATCACCTACCACCTCATGCTCGGACGATTCGCTCATTATCTGGGGTTATACAAGAGTGCTCATTTGGATCGCCAAATATTCAAGCAGGTGTACGTTACTCTAAATACGACACTCGATCACCATACGTTCTGGCAAACGTATACGAGTGACGTAGCAGACTAGAGGTTCGGGAAAAGGCCTCCCGATTCAACAACCCGGTACACCGCATTCTGCATCACCTTCTGGCAAAGATAATTCACCCGAAGACTCAACATAGTGGGAATGTCATGATTACTGATATGCAGCTCATGCATTCCATGTTCTAAATTCAGAACATATAGGTTGCTTATGTAGAGACCCGTCCTAATCCATCCGGATGAGGTCCATATCGATTACAAACGATTCACAACAGTTGATTACATCGCGAGGTAATTAACCTCTATATGATACATTTTATGAACATTGCATTCGTTTTTTAAAAGACAAAGTTTCGTTACATCGACAGTTGACAGGCATGTATAGCATTTCATAATATATCCAAATATAATTGACTTAATAATAATCTTGATGAACTCAAAGACTCGAATGCAACGTCTTTTGAAATATGTCATGAATGACTCCAAGTAATATCTCTAATATGAGCAAATGCACAGAGGAAGATTTCTTTCGTACCTGAGAATAAACATGCTTTCAAGTATCAACCAAAAGGTTGGTGAGTTCATTAGTTTAACATAAGTAATCATTTTCATCATTTTAATAGATCACAAGATTTCCATATCCAGATCTCATAAATATACGTCCCATGCATAGAGACAAAAATATCATTCATATGGATTGAACACCTGGTAATCGACATTAACAAGATGCATATATAAGAATATCCCCTATCATTCCGGGATCCTCCTTCGGACATGATATAAATTTCGAAGTACTAAAGCATCCGGTACTTTGGATGGGGCTTGTTGGGCCCGATAGATCTATCTTTAGAGTTCGCGTAAATTAGGGTGTCTGTTCCCTAATTCTTAGATTACCAGACTTAATAAAAAGGGGCATATTCGATTTCGATAATTCAACCATATAATGTAGTTTCACGTACTTGTGTCTATTTCGTAAAACAGTTATAAAAAACAGCGCATGTATTCTCAGTCCTAAAAATATATATTGTAAAAACATTTAAAAAGGGATTAATGAAACTCACACATATAAATATTGTAAAACAGTTAATAAAGAATTTGCATGTATTCTCAGCCCAAAAACATAAAGATTAAAAAAGGAGCAAATGAAACTCACACATATAAATATTGTAAAACAGTTAATAAAGCATTTTGCATGTATTCTCAGCCCAAAAATGTAATGAGTAAAAAGGGAGAAAATGAAACTCACCTAATGTATTTTGTAGTAAAAATACATATGACTATTGAACAATGCAGGGTTGGCCTCGGATTCACGAACCTATATCATTTGTGTATATATATATTAATACACACAATTGTAGTCGAATAAGTTTATATATATAACTTATTAATGATATTATTTTTATATTAGTAATATATTTATATTTCATGTAATCCTTTTATATAATAAAATATTGTGTTATGTTATATGTTTTAAATATATATATATTTATGTATTTCATTTGTTTATCAAAACGGCAGTTCAAATTATATTAAGTTGATATTAGTAAAAATAATGATAATAGCATTAATAATATACTTAGGTTAATAATAACTCTATTAATGATAATAATAACGATACTAATAATATTACTTGTAAAATATTAATTTTACAGTTAATGATATTTATGATTTTGATTTTAGTAATTTCATGATAATAATACTCGTGATAATAATAATAATATTTATGTTAATATTAAGAATTCTATTATTTGTAAAAAGATACTAATACTAATATTTACGAAAATGTTAATAACTTTTATTACTTTCATAATAATAATAATAATAATAAACATATTCATGATAATAATATTAATGTTTTAAATTTATTAGTAATATCATAATTAGTACTTATAATAATAATAATAGTAATAGATATAATACTTATAGTTATGTTAATAATAATAATAATAATAATAATAATAATAATAATAATAATAATAATAATAATAATAATAATAATAATAATAATAATAATAATAATAATAATAATAATAATAATAATAATAATAATAATAATAATAATAGTAATCATAATAATTATAACAATGATAATATTACACATACTATTGGTAAAATGATATAATTTATATTCTGGATGATAATATTAATATTAGTAATAGCATTAATAATACTAAAAATCTTATTTGCGAAAATAATCATAATAATACGTATGTTAGTAATAATAATGGTATTGATACTATAATACTTGTAGTAATATCAATAATTAATAATAATAATCATAATAATAATAATACAATCATAATGACAATAACAATAATAATAATAATAATAATAATAATAATAATAATAATAATAATAATAATAATAATAATAATAATAATAATAATAATAATAATAATAATAATAATAATTAAGAGTTATACCTCAAAGAAATTCGGACTAAAAAGAAATGACACCAGTCAGGATCGAATCCGAGACCTCTCGAAACCCGATAAACTCTGCTAACCATTGGGCTGTGCCCCATTTCTGATTATTACTCCCACCCGTAATTTACTTAAACTGTTTCTGTTTCAATTCCCTTTCTTCCTTCCTCGTTAATCAATTCAGTCGACCAGGGAGTTAAATAAAGCTATTTATAAATATCTCGCTTAGTTTTAGGATTACTAATTGATACAGAAACAAATTTAAGTTGCAAATCAATATTAACAGGAAAAAAATCAAAAGAAGACAGACCTGTTTATTCGAGAAAAAAAAATGAAGAACGTATTACTTGATTTTGAGATTAAGAACTTTTTAGCTCACGATTTCAAAATAAGATACATTCTAAATCCTTCATAGAAACTTTCTGAATGCTCAATTGAATCTAAAACAACATAAATAAATCGAATTTTTGTGATGAACAATATTGTTGACTTTTGAAAATAAAGTTTGACTTCCAAAATTCGACATCAATTTAATAAATTTGATCGTGAATCTTTCCAGATAGTTTGAATGAAAGGTTTCTAACATATCTGCATTTATAGAATTTAAAATTTGATTCGTAAGCGAGTGATGGCAAAAAAAAAAAAAACACGTACAGGGCAGTCACCTGTTTTACTTGAACTGAGACTCGATTTTTCAGCTTAATTTCAATTAAATGAGATTTGTTAGAGGGTGCTGTGATTTGGAAGTGATTATATGAAGTCGTGTGATATCTAAAATCAACTGGAACTATTTAATTTATAGCCAATTTAATCGATGGAGAATAATTGATCAGATAAGGGGAAAAAAATGAAAATAAAATTAGACAACGATGCCTAAAAGATTTTGGTTGTTATACCGACATATAGGATTCGATTTGTACTAGATAGCAGATATGAAACAAATTAGGAAACAGTCTGATTGCTACTTGTAACAAATTGGTACTAGTTTTCCTTTATTTAGATTATATAGTAAATATTAATAATTAAAATATATTATTAATAATTAATAATAATAATAATTATATTAATAGTAGTAATAAATAATATGGATACTAAGAAAATAATAATAATCATATTATTAATGTTAATAATAATAAAAGATATTATTTCCTAACAAATTTTAATAATAACACTAATGGTTATTTATTAATAATTATAGTAATATTATATAAAAAAATGTAATAATAATCTTATTCTTAATATTAATAATTATATTTATACTATTAATGATAATAATAATATTAGTGATAATATAACACTTTATATACATATCCACTTTCATATTTATATCAATATATTATAAATACTGATATTTATTCTAATAACTATTATTATGACAACTATATTTTATCTTGTTTTAATATATATATATATATATATATATATATATATATATATATATATATATATATATATATATATATATATATATATATATATATATATATATACATAAATACTTTTACTTATGTAATTTTTAAATAAAAAGTAAATATAATAACCTTTATTAAATAGTTACATAATACAATATTTTAATTATACTTAGAATTATATATATGTAAATGAGTAATAGTATATAGTTATATATATGATAGTAACTTATTTACTTTATTTGTTATTTTATATTTTTAATTCCAATTGATTAAATTGTATTTATTATTTCAAATTATATATACACTTTTGTTTATGTTTATATATATATATATATATATATATATATATATATATATATATATATATATATATATATATATATATACACACTTATTCATGTATCTATATATTTATTTGTAGCCAATTGTTCGTGAATCCTCGGGAATAGTCAAAAGGTAATTCATTAAATGAATATAGATTTCAAAGCTTTCGAGACTTCACATTACAGATTTTGTTTATCGTGTCGGAATCATATAAAGTTTAAAGTTTAAATTTGGTCGGAAATTCCCGGGTCATCACAGCTTACCTTTTGGTTCATGTATTCACTATTGAGAAAGCCTTGTTGGCTACGAGTGAGCCAGTTCTAGGATCTACTGTCACTAGGTTGCTTAAGCGTATGCATATTTTGGGGGATGCAATAGCTTTGGCATATAGGATTGAGTCCGAATCCGAGGAGATTGGTTATAAGTTACTACATAATTTGCAGTTGATTCGGATACGCGTAGGAGATTGATAGTTCTAGATTCTATATTTATTGAGGGTTCAGTTGATGTAGCGACCCGACAAAATCGTCATTGGCGGCGTCGTCTACTTAGGTCCCGTTACGTGGTCATAAGTCTTTAAAACAACGTTTGACCAAAAGTATGTCGCATTCATTTCAAAAGTAAGGATGTTTCAAGGTTTACAAAGTAGTTCGACAACTAGCTACATTACAATGTTTAAAGTACAATTGAAACATATGCGACACAATTTAAGAATAAGTCAAAAGACGCTCCACGTATGCATGTATACTCGACATTCAAGCAAGTATCAAAAAGTATAGTGCGGAAGCATGTATCACCTAGTATTCAAGGACCTGAGAAAAACATAGAAAATCTGTCAACGAAAACGTTGGTGAAATCATAGGTGTATGTATAATATATGTTTTGAACCACAAGATTTAGTATAAACCGATTATCAAGTGTATACATCTCAAAAGATGTGTTTGTATCACGAGCATCCAATTATCAAAGCTTAACTGAATCTTACCTCTGTATATAGTGTAAGAACCTACAGTATTCTGATAAAATTATATTTGATTCGCTAACGGTAGCGAACCGTCCGAATGAGGGTTCGTTAAACCCGTATGGCCACACAACATAAGTTCACGCTTACACCCTACAAGTGTAACTGATGATAATTGGACTTGAGGATTTTTGTTCTAACTCGTATGTATCTTTGCTTTCGTATTTGTGTGCAAAGTATAAAAGTATAAATTGTTTATGTTTTCTCATCCCACGTATAAGTATAAAAGAGTAAAAGTGGGACTATGATCTCACCTTGAGTGCAAGCGTATAAAAGTACTTCGCAAGTAAACGTGTGCAAGAACGAATGCTATTCTTGACCTAAACAAGTAGGTCGTATCAATAATGGTAAACATGATTGGTCAAAGTTGTTCAATTAGTCCTATGGCTCGTTACGACTCGATTACTTATAGCATGTGAATCACGTTGCCAATTTTCATGCATGAGTCAAATATAAAAGCATGTTAGGATGATTGCATAAGTATTTGGTTAAGTTTAAACGAAAGTCAACTTTAGTCAAGTCAAAGTTAACGAAAAAGTCAACACGTTCGGGTCGGGTCCTGAACTATTTTTCTGAGGTTTTTAATCATATATGAGCATGTTAGAACAAGTTAAATGTTAATCGGAGGTGTGTAGCATAGTTAGAATTTAACGGTAAACGACCAACCAAATCAGAACCTGACAGTTCATTTGGACGTCGTCCAAATATGCTGGACGGCGTCCAGATGTGAAGGTCTGGACGGCGTCCAGATTCTTGGACAGTGTCCCAATCAACGCCCAGGTCCTGCTTGCTGAAATACATAAGTGCACGAACCAAAACCAAAACAATCCTAATTTAGGACCCGCAAACAATCAAAACATGTATCTTATATCATCGAAAAGGTATTTTGACGAGGAAAACAACTAAACACCTTTTAGAAAACAATTCATCATTTACATCAACCAAAAACACATTAAATGCCTATCATTTATGACATTCAAGTTCATAATTGCACATTTATGATTCGGGAATTAAATGCACATATCCAATACGCCGTTTCGTAGGTAATTACGCATACAATACAACTAAACACTTACAAACAATATTTTCAAGCATTTGATGCATCAAAAGTCCATTTTACTTCTATCAAACCCTAACTCAAATCATAATTTCATCAATAATGTTAATGGAGTCTTTCCAAGCCAATCTACACATCAAATTGAAGCTAGTGATGCTAGTAACACATTTAATACATGCACTTTTAACATCTAACAACATTTAGGCAACCAAATCCCAAGATTAAACACACCAAACTTCAAGTTCATGCCAATTAATTAAAATAAAAAAATCGAGCATATAAATCACATATTCATGTTAGACTTGAGCCATAGACACTAATTAACACTTCTATAAGTTAAAAACATCTAGAACACAAATTCTAGTGTTTTTAGGAAGTTACCCGAATGCAATGAGATTGGTATGAATTCGAAGAGGAAGATGCAAGGATTCCGAATATGTAATTTATTTTAGTTGATGCTTGCTAGATTCAAAATAGATGATGATTCTTTGTTTGGTTGTTTGAGAGAAAAAGAATGGGAGTATTAGAGAAAGAGGAGGATGAATGAATGGAGGAGGAAGGGTTTGACCCTTGACCTAGTCAAATGTTTGGCATCTTTACGAGTTTAGTCCCTCAAGTTTGAATCGGGTGCGTGAATTACCTAAACGAGATAATTTAAAACGCGTGTTAGCGGAAGATGTTATAATTATATAACAGACTTTAAAATAACATAACGAAAGGTAAATGGAAAAAGGCGGGATGTTACATTACTTACTCCTTAAAAGAAATTTCGTCCCGAAATTTAAGTAGGCGTAGTGGTCGTGGTTTCTTCCTCGAGATCTTGCGTTTCCGAATCCACGAATAAATGAGGGTATTTCTTTCGCATTTAGTCTTGCCTTTCCCAAGTAAACTCGGGTCCCCTTTTGGCGTTCCAACGGACCTTGACAATTGGAATTCGGCTTTGTTTTAGCGTTTTGACGGAGTGGTCAACAATTTCAACTGTTCCTCCACAAAATGAAGTTTGTCATCAAAAGTAAGCTCCTCGAGAGGAATGACGAGTTCGGGTTCGGCAAAACACTTCTTCAAATTTGACACATGGAAAGTAGGATGAACGGAGCTCAGTTGAGGAGGAAGATCTAAATGATAAGCAACGGTTCCAACACGCTCCAAGATTTCGAAAGGACCAATATACCGCGGATTTACTTTCCCGCATTTCCCGAAACGGATTACACCGTTCCAAGGTCCAACTTTTAACATTACGCGATCACCGACTTGAAATTCAAGGTCGTTGCGTCTTTTGTCGGTATAGCTCTTTTGACGACTACGGGCCGTCCGGAGCCTATCTCGGATTTGAACGATCTTCTCGGTTGTTTCATGAATGAGTTTGGGTCCGGTGATTTGTGTGTCGCCTACTTCGGCCCAACAAAGAGGTGAACGAAATTTTCGGCCATATAATGCTTCGAATGCTGCGGCGTTAATACTCGCGTGATAACTATTGTTGTAGGAGAATTCGGCGAGAGGCAAGTGCTTGTCCCAAGCTTTTCTGAAATCGATAACGCAAGCTCGTAGCATGTCTTCCAAGGTTTGAATTGTGCGTTCGCTTTGTCCATCGGTTTGTGGATGGTATGCGGTGCTCATGTCTAAACGCGTTCCCAACGCTTCTTGTAAAGTACGCCAAAATCTAGTAACAAAACGGCCATCTCGGTCGGAAATAATCGATAAGGGTACACCGTGACGGGCGAAGATCTCTTTAATGTAAAGTTGTGCAAGTTTCTCCATTTTTTCGTTTTCCTTCATGGCTAGGAAGTGGGCGGATTTGGTGAGACGGTCTACAATAACCCAAATAGTATCATAACCGCTCACCGTTCTTGGTAGTTTTGTGATAAAATCCATCGTTATTCTCTCCCACTTCCATTGTGGGATTTCGGGTTGTTGAAGTAATCCGGACGGTCTTTGATGTTCGGCTTTAACTTTGGAGCAAGTTAGGCACTTTCCCACATAAATGGCGACGTCTCTTTTAATGTTCGGCCACCAATATTGTTCTTTGAGGTCGTGGTACATCTTATTGGTACCGGGGTGAATCGAATATCTTGACTTATGGGCTTCGTCTAAAATAAGGCTTCGTAGGTCTCCATAACTAGGTACCCAAATTCTTTCGGAGAAATATCGGAGTCCGGTTTCTTTAACTTCGAATCGAGAGGTGAGGACATTCAAGTGTTCGAGAGAGATGTTTTCATCCTTGAGAGCCTCGTCTTGGGCTACACGAATTTGGCTATTGAGATTGGTGTGGATGGTGATGTTTAAAGCTCGGACACGAAGAGGCACCGCTCTTTCTTTTCGACTTAAGGCATCGGCTACTACATTTGCCTTTCCAGGATGGTAACGAAGCTCACAATCGTAATCGTTTAAAGTTTCAATCCACCGTCATCTCATGTTTAGTTGCTTTTGGTCGAAGATGTGTTGAAGGCTTTTGTGATCGGTGAAGATAGTACTCTTGGTTCCATAAAGATAGTGTCTCCACATTTTAAAAGCAAAGACAACGGCTCCGAGTTCGAGATCATGTGTCGTGTAGTTCCGTTCATGAATTTTTAGTTGTCGAGAGGCATAAGCAATGACTTTCTTTCGTTGCATCAATACACACCCAAAACCATGTTTTGAGGTATCGCAATATACAACAAAATCATCATTGCCTTCAGGAAGTGACAAGATAGGAGCGGTGGTTAGCTTTGTCTTCAAGATTTGAAATGCGGATTCTTGCTCGGTCACCCAAATGAATTTCTTTCCCTTGTGAGTTAACGCAGTTAGAGGACGTGCAACCAAAGAGAAGTTTTCGATAAATCTACGATAGTACCCGGAGAGACCCAAGAATTTACGAATGTGGGTAGGAGTAGTAGGGGTCTCCCATTTGCTAATGGCTTCGATTTTTACGAGGTCGACTTTAATACCTTGATCACTTACAACATGACCAAGAAATTGAACTTCCTTCAACCAAAATTCACACTTGGAGAATTTTGCATAGAGTCGTTCTTGTCTCAAGAGTTCAAGCACAAGTCGAAGATGTTGTTCGTGCTCTTCTTTGCCTTTAGAATAGACCAAAATATCATCGATGAGCACGATAACGAATTTGCCGAGGTATGGTTTACACACATGGTTCATAAGATCCATGAACACTGCCGGTGCGTTAGTGAGACCAAATGGCATTACAAGAAATTCATAACTACCATAACGAGTCTGGAAAGCGGCCTTGGATACATCTTCCCCTTTAACCCTTAATTGATGATAACCCGAGCGCAAATCGATTTTCGAATATACACGAGATCCTTGTAATTGATCAAAGAGGTCATCGAGGCGTGGAAGATGGTATCAGTTCTTAATCGTCAATTTATTTAGTTCATGATAGTCGATGCACATTCGTAGGGATCCATCTTTCTTCTTAACGAATAAAATCGGAGCACCCCATGGTGAATGGATAGGTTGGATAAAACCACGATCAAGTAGTTCTTGAATTTGACTTTGCAATTCTTGCATTTCGGATGGAGCAAGTCTATACGGTGCACGTGCTACAGTGTGGCTCCCGGAATAAGATTGATTTG
Source organism: Rutidosis leptorrhynchoides (assembly GCF_046630445.1). Lineage (NCBI taxonomy): Eukaryota > Viridiplantae > Streptophyta > Magnoliopsida > Asterales > Asteraceae > Rutidosis > Rutidosis leptorrhynchoides. The sequence continues at coordinate 271,207,248 of NC_092339.1, read as the reverse complement.
GAATTCAACCGGTCGATGAGGTGGAAGTCCCGACAATTCGTCGGGAAATACATCGGAAAAGTCACTAACAATTGGCACATCATCGATATGCTTCTCGTCGATCTCAACTTTCTTAACGTGGGCTAGAATCGCGAAACAACCTTTACGAAGGTACTTTTCAACTTTAAGGCACGAGACGAGGTTGAGTCCGGTGCAACTCTTATCGCCATAGACAATCAAGGGTTCACCATTCTCGATAGGAATTTGAATCACTTTAAGATCACAAAGGATGTGAGATTTCTTTTTGTCTAGCCAATCCATACCAATGATTACATCGAAGCTCCCTAGTTCTATAGGTATCAAGTCAATTTCAAACTCTTTACCCATTAAGTTTAATGTACACCCCCGATAAAAATTTTCGGCACTCAATAGTTTTTCGTTGGCCACTTCAATGGTATAAGTAGTATCTAGTGGGAGCGGTGGAGTGCTAAACGAATGAGTCAAAGTCTTGGTTACAAAACTCTTATCGGCACCCGAATCGAATAAACAAGAGACATAAGAATCGTTGAGAAGGAACGTACCCATGACTAGTTCATTGTCATCCCGGGCTTCCTCAGTGTTGATGTTGAAAGCTCGGCTGCGCGTATTAGGGTTAGCTTTCTTCTTTGGGCACGCATTCCTATAATGACCCGGTTGGCCACATTCAAAACAAACACCCGGTATTGGTGCATTGGGCCCCTTTTGAGCAATGGGGGCGGTATTCCTACAATCGTGGGCCATGTGGCCACTCTTTTGACACTTGACGCAAAAAGGTTTGCCACATTCACCAAGATGATGTTTGTAGCACTTGTTACAATAAGGCAAGTTTCCGGCATAACTCTTCTTGCCGTCGGAGGTGAAAGGCTTTTTGGTGAAGGTGTTGTTGTTGTAGTTGCCTGATGGAGTGGCTTCCCATTTTATTTTGTTGTCACCCGATTTATCCTCGGCCTTAGGTACCGGTACTACAATTTCATCCACCGTTTCTATCAATTTGTGGGCCATATTCAAAGCTTCTTGATGATTAGTGGGTTTGGATGACATTACTTTGTGTTTGATGCTCTTTGGAAGACCATCCATGTAAAGTTCAACCCTTAAAGACTCGGGGTTCACAAGGTTTGGGCACATCAAGGCTAATTCGGAAAATTGTTGATTATAAGCCTTGAGGTCGTTTTCGACCACTTTTAGAGTTCTTAGCTCTTGTTCGAGCTTTCGGGTTTCCTCACGCGGAAAGTATTCGGTGATCATCTTTTCTTTCAAATTGGATCAAGAGAGAGCGTGGGCTTCATCGGTACCCATCGATTGTACATACGTGTTCCACCACGTGAGAGCGATACCGAAAAAGTGTGGGTGGAATATTTAACCTTGTCTTGGTCCTGGCAACCTCTTATGCTAAAAACGGCTTCCGTTTGCTCAAACCATCGAGTGAGAGCAACCGGTCCTCCGGTCCCATAGAAAGTATGAGGTTTGCACCCCATGAAAGCTTTGTAGGAGCATTCCTCGTTTGAGTTACCGGCTCCGTTGTTATTGTTGTTGTGGTTGTTGTTATTGTTGTTGTTGTTGGAAGAGTGACCGGCGATGGCCACATCCACGGCGGTGGCTATCATTCGTTGTAGAGCTTATTCGGGTGTTTCATGGCGTGGTACACGGCGAGGAGGCATTGTTCCTTCAAAACACAAGAATATCGTTGATTAGTATTCTTAATAATACTAACCGTGATATGGAATGAGGATAAAGAGAAAATTTTCCTTGACTCGCCTTAAATTCTTTATGTCATAATGTCGGAACGTTCATATGAGTCATCGTAATATAATTCCGGAAATTATATTAGCCTAATTCATATGCATTCGACATTATTTCACTAAGTCAAGGTGGCGTGTCAATCAAATTAAACAACGTGAGATTAAGATGGGATAAAAGTTAGATATGAATAGAAGAGTTCGAGTATAAATGCGCAAGTAGTCAAGTAATTCCTACTTCAAGTCTATATGCCGGTTGTAGTCTAGACTCACTAATGTACCCTACGACTCGGGGTTGACACCAATGAACTCTAAATCCCTAAAACAGATGCTCTGATACCATCTGTAGTGACCCGACAAAATCGTCATTGATGGCGCTGTCTACTTAGGTCCCGTTACGTGGTCATAAGTCTTTAAAACAATGTTTAACCAAAAGTAGGTCGCATTCATTTCAAAAGTAAGGATGTTTCAAGGTTTACAAAGTAGTTCGACAACTAGCTACATTACAATGTTTAAAGTACAATTGAAACATATGCGACACAATTTAAGAATAAGTCAAAAGACGCTCCACGTATGCATGTATACTCGACATCTAAGGAAGTATCAAAAAGTATAGTGCGGTAGCATGTATCACCTAGTATTCAAGGACCTGAGAAAAACATAGAAAATCTGTCAACGAAAACGTTGGTGAAATCATAGGTGTATGTATAATGTATGTTTTGAACCACAAGATTTAGTATAAACCGATTATCAAGCGTATACATCTCAAAAGATGTGTTTGTATCACGAGCATCCAATTATCAAAGCTTAACTGAATCTTACCTCTGCATATAGTGTTAGAACCTACACTATTCTGATAAAATTATATTTCATTCGCTAACGGTAGCGAACCGTCCGAATGAGGGTTCGTTAAACCCGTATGGCCACACAACATAAGTTCACGCTTACACCCTACAAGTGTAACTGATGATAATTGAACTTGAGGATTTTTGTTCTAACTCGTATGTATCTTTGCTATCGTATTTGTGTTCAAAGTATAAAAGTATAAATCGTTTATGTTTTCTCATCCCACGTATAAGTATAAAAGAGTAAAAGTGGGAGTATGATCTCACCTTGAGTGCAAGCGTATAAAAGTACTTCGCAAGTAAACGTGTGCAAGAACGAATGCTAGTCTTAACCTAAACAAGTAGGTCGTATCAATAACGGTAAACACGATTGGTCAAAGTTGTTCAATTAGTCATATGGCTCATTACGACTCGATTACTTATAGCATGTGAATCACGTTGCCAAGTTTCATGCATGATTCAAATATAAAAGCATGTTAGGATGATTGCATAAGTATTTGGTTAAGTTTAAACGAAAGTCAACTTTAGTCAAGTCAAAGTCAACAAAAAAGTCAACACGTTCGGGTCGGGTCCTAAACTATTTTTCTGAGGTTTTTAATCATATATGAGCATGTTAGAACAAGTTAAATGTTAATCGGAGGTGCGTAGCATAGTTAGAATTTAACGGTAAACGATCAACCAAATCAAAACCTGGCAGTTCATTTGGACGGCGTCCAAATATGCTGGACGGCGTCCAGATGTGAAGGTCTGGATGGTGTCCAGATTCTTGGACAGTGTCCCAATCAACGCCCAGGTCCTGCTTGCTGAAATACATAAGTGCACGAACCAAAACCAAAAAATCCTAATTTAGGACCCGCAAACAATCAAAACATGTATCTTATATCATCGGAAAGGTATTTTGATGAGGAAAACAACTAAACACCTTTCATCAAAAAATTCATAATTTACATCAACCAAAAATGCATTAAATGCCTATCATTTATGACATTCAAGTTCATAATTGCACATTTATGATTCGGGAATTAAATGCACATATCCAGTACGCCGTTTCGTAGGTAATTACAGTAACATCACCATCAGCCCGTAGTATGATATTGTCCGCTTTGGACACAAGCCGATCACCGACGGGCTACCCGCGCACGAGTACAACCCCGGATCGCACTTCTACCTCACGGATTTGCTTCTCGGGTAAACACCCTCAAAACGCGTCATACCAGAAGAGGTATCCACACCCTTATAAGGAGTGCTTTGTTTTCCTCTCCCACCGATGTGGGACGAGTCTGTTACAACTCTCCCCCTTCGGGACACTGCGTCCCCGCAGTGCAAATCGATGCGGGCCCCAGCTCTGATACCATAAGTAACATCACCATCAGCCCGTAGTATGATATTGTCCGCTTTGGACACAAGCCGATCACCGACGGGCTACCCGCGCACGAGTACAACCCCAGATCGCACTTCTACCTCACGGATTTGCTTCTCGGGTAAACACCCTCAAAACGCGTCATACCAGAAGAGGTATCCACACCCTTATAAGGAGTGCTTTGTTTTCCTCTCCCACCGATGTGGGACGAGTCTGTTACAATTACGCATACAATACAACTAAACACTTACAAATAATATTTTCAAGCATTTGATGCATCAAAAGTCCATTTTACTTCTATCAAACCCTAACTCAAATCATAATTTCATCAATAATGTTAATGGAGTCTTTCCAAGTCAACCTACACATCAAATTGAAGCTAGTGATGCTAGTAACACATTTAATACATGCACTTTTAACATCTAACAACATTTATGCAACCAAATCCCAAGATTAAACACACCAAACTTCAAGTTCATGCTAGTTAATTAAAATAACAAAATCGAGCATATAAATCACATATTCATGTTAGACTTGAGCAATAGACACTAATTAACACTTCTATAAGTTAAAAACATCAAGAACACAAATTCTAGTGTTTTTAGGAAGTTACCCAAATGCAATGAGATTGGTATGGATTCGAAGAGGAAGAAGCAAGGATTCCGAATTTATAATTTGTTTTAGTTAATGCTTGCTAGATTTAAAATAGATGATGATTCTTTGACTGGTTGTTTGAGAGAAAAAGAATTGGAGTATTAGAGAAAGAGGAGGATGAATGAATGAATGGAGGAGGAAGGGTTTGACCCTTGACCTAGTCAAATGTTTGGCATCTTTGCGAGTTTAGTCCCTCAAGTTTGAATCGGGCGAGTGAATTACCTAAATGAGATAATTTAAAATGCGTATTAGCGGAAGATGTTATAATTATATAAGAGACTTTAAAATAACATAACGGAAGGTAAACGAAAAAAGGCGGGATGTTACAGTTGACTGGACTGTGCCCAAAGTAGAGATCAGAGAGGAGATATTTATCACCTGTGTACCATGAGGTACCACCCTATTACGAGCCTTTTCATTATCACATGGGTGACCTTCCTGGGCCAGAGAAGTTGTTTTCCGAGATAGCAATGCTCCATAACCTTCAACATTTTACGCATCATGCGGGTGAGAACTTCAATATTCCACCCTATCCTTGGCCACATCCTTTGATTGTTGCTCATAGAGACCCGAGGACGCCATCACGAGTTATCAACATCCTCCATTTCCTCCCGGTCCTCCACTTACTCCTCACCATCACTATTCCCAGCATACAGTTGTTACTCATCCACCGCCATCATCATTTCCAGATCAGAGCACAGGGCTTGACGAATTGGTTACTAGTATTTTTGGCCCATCTGTAATCTGTACTCATAGAGACACATATACGAGTGCTCAGATGGGGGCATGGGATCAGGCAGTTATCCAGGGTATGACTAAGGGTGTAACCCAGGGGTTTGAAGATTTGGATATGTTACATACATGGGGTAGAGATTTAGAAGAAGGAGTAGGTTGGCGTACGGGGCCAATGATACACACCAGTACCTCATCTATCACTAGATTGATAGCACGTTTGGATGAGTACCGTATTGCTGTATCCTCCGGCAACAACACTTCAGAATGGGCACGAAGGTTTACCACCGATGAGGAGTTGCTAGATGAAGGTCATTTAGATTGAGGATGCCACGACAACCCCACACCAACGTATTGTACTCTGACCCTTCTCGTCAGAAGTGATCTTATCCTATCACTCTTTATCAGTTTCACTATGACTATCTTTTGATACATTATTTGTACTATTTACATTTTAATTACTGTATGTCCATTTTGGACATAACTATCTTGTTTATTTTAAGCATGTATGGTTGTATTAGTTAATATTGTGCATGAATAAAATGTCACAAACAAACAATGATTGAGACCATACAACAAATGGAGGCACGACTTGGAGCAAGGACGCGTTGATCGAGAATGGCGCCAGTACAAGATTAGAAGAAACTACAAATGGCGAACGATCCATACATACCTTGCGACCATAGGGGAGTACTACGTTCTTCATCGCTTTTTCAAATAGAATATACACAATATACTAGACCACTTTAAACACTAAGTGTAGAATTAGCAACCCCACCAACATAAACTTAAAATAACAATATACTTTTTAAAACTAAAGTGTAGGATACCTCGTATCCCTAGCATTAAGGACAATGTTATTTTAAAGTGCGGGATAACAATATTGCACATATATATTCTAGCAAATCCTCAAGTGTTTAACAAACTGAATTTTTCACAAAAATTAAAACTTTTCGAACTATATAAAACACTTCGAGTTCCAAATTCTATAAATGATCAAAAAAATTTTGTTACAAAATAGACAAAAGAATAAAACAAAGTCGAAACTTTTTGCGAAAACTGAACCGATTCTCCAAAAGAGCATTGCATAACCAAGGCACATTTCGACCAATTATAATTGCTGCGAGGTACCCCAAAGAAATCCCAACAAGCATTCTTTTTTAGTGCTTCACTATACTTCCGTTGAGTGTGCCGATGTTGGCATCTCTGAATCAGAACTTGCTCTTGATCTACATTTTGGAATCACACTTTTTGAGGAGAATAACTTAGTTACATACCTTAGCTTCTTGTGAAGGCAAAACACCCCCGTTTTACACTTCCATTTTCATTTCCACTTCAAAAACTTCACCAAAAAACCATTCACCGTTATCTATTCCAGTTCTTTCATTTCCTAAACAAAAGAAATCAAATCTACGAAAATCATAACTTCCGGGAAATCCTTTAAATAACCACAATAGAAAATGCCAACATCCAAGTCAAGTATCAAGGAGACCTCGAAGAGAAAAGAAAAAGATGCTTACCAAAAAAAAAAATAATGGGTTCTGAGAAAAGGAGCAGACCCCAAGATCTGAGAAAAGTACTTCAGGCGGTTAAAAAAAAGGATGCTCAATCTGAAATTCCGAATGAAAAGCTGAAAGGATTACCAAAATCGATCCTTGAAGAACTCTTATCTATCCCAAACCTCTAATCACACTTCCTTCACGAATAAGACGGGTGTATAACTAGAAATTCTCTCAAATATGTGATGGAGATTTGAGTCTCGATCAAGCCTATGATGAATATTGTCAACATGACTGGCTATGAGCGATTTCATTTATTAGAACTATAGGACACCCGATACACCTAGTGAATTGAGTGACCCGAATGAGATAGCCGCGGTTATGTAACCTCTTCCCATGCTTGCGGAGATAGATTAGAGAGTAACAAAGAAAATAAAATCAAGTTTTGACTCTTGCGTCTTGCAGAACAAAGATCACTTGATCACTACAAAATGGAATCTTTTGTGTCTACAAGATCGAAGGTTTGCTTGAGGACAAGCAAACTCTAAGTGTGGGATATTTGTTATCGGCTAATAAGTCACATTGTTACACCCGATATTAAGCCATAAATAAGTAAAGTTCCAAACTTTATCGCCAAAATAATCGCTTTATCGGTTAATTTTGTAGATTAAGTAATTACAAAGGCGATGCAAAATGAATCAAGTAAAACGGAGCTAAAACGAAGATCCTAGAGCGAAAACGATGAAAGACAAATTACAAACCCGGAAACCAAGTTATGATCCCGGGAACAAGCAAAACGATCCAAGCAAATCAGGCAAACCAGCACCCAAAACAGCTTGCTCGGCCGGCTTTCCATTAGCGGCCGGCTTGCCAGATCAAACAGGAAATGAACACTCACACCAGGCACCAGAAACAGGTTGTTAGGAAACGGGCACCCACACTGGGCACTCAGGCAGGCTTGCCAGGACGGCTTGCTAGCCGTTTCCAGCCAGAAAAATTCTATAAAATAGCCATTTGGCATCCTATTTCCACACACATCTTCTCTCTCTCCCCCTCTCTCACTACAATACACTTTCTCTCACTAGAAGCTTTCAAGGTAATTTCACCTCCGAGCGGAAAATTAAGTACCCGGAGACGAATGCCGAAGATTGTAATAGGAGCGATCTAGAGATTGTCAGCACTTTTAATGGTCCAGATCTCGTCTGTAAACGGTGAATGCCTTCCTTAACTTAATAAAATCGCTTTGTTATTTTAAGTTGCTTTCATCTTACATGCTTGACTATTTGTTGCAAATGTTTATTATATGTTGAATATTTTATCTGAAACTTATACTGTTGTTCTGCTAAAACCTTTTCGGGTTTAGAAGTCTAATTTACGGACCACCCTTTCCACTTACTCACGTGGCTATAACCTAGCGTTAGGAGCTGATCAATCCTAGGATACAAGGTAAGTAGTTATATGTGCTTAACGTCACAATAGGGTATAGTACCTACGTACGGATAATCACTTATCCGTCAGAGAAGATCTGCCTACTTAGGTTATGATTAGAGTAGGTAACATAGAGTTCAGTGAACACTGACTTACTCAAAATCATGGTTCGTGTTTGAAGCAATGTCCTAGAGATATTGTAAGATGGTCCAGAGTTGAGTACATGATCGCATAGGAGACCTTTAACCAATTAGCAGTACTTTAGGATATCTAAGATTGCATATCGGTTAATGTTAAGGCATAACCCAGTATCAAGTGGAGAAGTGTTACTGTAGTTAAACCAACTAGGATTAAGAAAAGCTGAGACCTTCCTTTAAGGATATACCACTTTACTCATGTACCTAGGATTTCATCCTTAAGGTCGTTTAAACCTTTTAAGGTTAACGTTGGGAGTATGGATATCCGTCTTAGCCAGAATCTTCAAAGCCTAAACTCTTAGTGACAAATTGATTAGGTTCGCCACCTAATTGATTGAGGTTTAGTGTTCATTCTAGGAAGTTAATCTCTTCTAACAACTTTCCGTCAGTATCATATCTCACATACTTATCCCTTTTTCTTCATAATTTCATACCATCTTAGTTAATCTTATTCTATCACCACTTGTCATTATGGTTGACTTGCAAGGCACTTTTTATCCCACATTATTGAGTGAACATATAAAAATATGAACCTAAGTTATACTTACCACTTACTCGTTCAAAGGAAGACAAGTAGGTGAAATATAGCTAGGAAATCCTAGCTAAATATAAATAAAAAAACCATTACTCCCTTCTGCTAGCTAATTCCGACATTTTGTGACTTAACGACACCTCATAAATAAAACCGTCAGTTTTGGTCATATCAGGAATGTTAGTATATCTCACCCCCAAGGTTTTACTCGTGACGAACAGGTGCAATTTGGAAAATATTTTTCAGGTGGGTCTGTGAATTGTCAAACACCTTTCATGATGGGTTCCGCTAATTTTAAAGAAGTTAATCAGGTGAATTTGGCTCAAGAATCCGATGTTCTATTTGGTATAGTTAAATTACTCATGTACAACTTAAAAGGTTGCACCTCGACTGATGTGTCATGTGCAACGTACATCTTTTACCCCCAAAATTTATATATGATTTAAACACTACAAATAAGCACACACAACTAACGAGCACTTAGAACCCGGTTATTATAGTACTTTAATGTATGTATTCTTATCAAGTTCGTCCCAAGAGAGCAGTGTAAGTCGGATATTTGAAACTATCAATTATCCTAGGGTTTGTTTGATTGGGGGGTTTCGATTGACATTAATTAACAACTAAAACTTGCACAATTAAATAAACCTAAATTTAATAAGTAAACTAGTAGCAAGAAAAAAGTAGCAAAGTAATAAGACTTAAAACAATTTAACTAAGACGTGCTCACTTATCTAATCCTCTCTATGCTTCGCTTGCCCCGTTTTTCCTATTTTGCTATCTCATTAGTTGTTGAACTATTAAATGTTTAGCATCACTAGCAAACCTAAAATCAAATGACACTCCGCGAATTCACATAAGCATTGTATCTGATGTGTTGAAAGTGTGTGCAGCAGTGCTTAATCTTTTATTTTAACTTTTAGATTTATAAAACCTTTATTATTACACTTTAACACCCTAACGAACAACAAAACTCGATCAGATGTAGTATTTTAGGTTATCGTCCCAAGAGAGCGTAGATACGGATAAGAGTTGTTTTATTATTTAATTCTTATTAAAGAATTAAAGATATATTTTTATGTCTTTTTATGGGATAGATTCTTATCTCTTAGGAAAGAGATGCTTTACGAGATAAACAAAATAGTAAAATAAAACAAGGAATTGAAGATTCCAAATAAACAGATAAAAGTAAAAGCAATTACATGAACAAATAACTCATACGGGAATCATATTAGACAAGTTTCATAACTTATATTAAAACAAAGCAAAATAAAAATCATAGACCAATTATTATCTCTTAATAGGTTAAGCTAAATGTTGCATATCATTCAATAGGTAGGACTTAAAGCAAATGCTAGATATGTGATGTGCATAACTAACATCTTAATTCTTCATGTTTAATTCAATTACATGATACACATTAATCTTGTGATGAGGATCAATATGCAAATAGACTGACAAATTATATAAGCTATTAAATACCAAGTAGATCAACTCAAGTTACTAGCTGAAAGTCAATTACTACTAAGTTCTCATGCAATCCTTAATTAAACAAATCTAAACAAAGGTTCTTCGATTAAGCCTAACAATATCAAATTCTATTATATAAGCGTAATTCAAATCAAATAAGTTTATCACTATTAAGCTTTTTAAGTTAGTTGCATGCAATCCAATTTAGAAGTTTGATGGGCTAGATCTAAACAAGTAACATGAATCGAATAATAGATCATCGGATCAAGTACTAATTAATCCTAAAATCGTGTTATTTAATCATTAAGCATGGCAAACAAGTGTATTTAAACAAAATAGATTCGAAAAAATTCAAACATCATTACAGAAACTCGACCATACAGATCTGGAAAAGAACTAGGAACTGTACGGATAAAGCACACGAAGCCGGCGGCTTCCTTCCAACCAAGCCGGCGGCTTGGAAGGTGAGGCCGACGACTTCATCTGATTCCCAGATGAAGTTCAGTTTTCATCCAGGTAACCACTATGAACGTTTAGTTCATAGTAGAAGATGAACAGAAACAACTATAATAAATAAAATAAATAAAGCAGTAAAGTAAGGATAGAATCATACCTTAAAAAGGTAAATGTAAGAAAATTGAATTAAAAACTTGAATGAATCTTGATTACAATGAATAAATCTAACCTAAGGGTTTAGAGATAATCCTAAAAGAAAAACGACCTAACCAGAATTATTGAATTCTGAAAACTACCTATGAAAACTGAGACCAGAGGCATGTATTTATAATGTTCAGAAACGATGGCCAAGCTGGCGTCTTCAATGGGAAGCTGGAGGCTTGCCTTAGGTCGGTGACTCTTTTTGCAAAATTAACTTAATCCGCAAGCTCAAATCTTTAACTGTCACAATCAAGCCGGCGGCTTCAGGGAAGGCCGGCGGCTTCAAAGATCCACCAAATCTTCTTGATTTTGTTTCTATTTTTACTTGAACTTGGTCAACAAGTTGAGAAACCGTGTTCATTAGGCCGACGGCTTCAGGATGAAGCCGGCGGCTTCCTTTGCCTTAATAAGAAGTTAGTATTTATTATCCATAATAACTAGTCTAAACCAGACCAAGGATTACAAGTAGTCCTAATGTTTATTAAGTCAAATTTATACAAGTTGGTCATCATTGGACTCTTTTGTTTTCTAACTAGAGTTTTTAAAAAAATGCATGGTTCTCATTGGAACTCTTTTCTTTTGTTGGCCTTCATTGGGCTCTTTTTCCTTTTTTTTATTTCTTTTGCTTTCATGCTTAGAATTTAGCTTTACATTTGGCAAATTTTCTAAATTGGCCATTATTAGAACTCTTCTGCTGCCTCAGTGGTCCTTGCTCCTTATTATGCCATATGGTAGTGGCTATAAGTTTGCACTCGTTTCACAATTTTTGACTTTTAAATTATTATCTTAAACAAGTAATCCGATCTCGAAATTGAGAGTAGTTCTATTTTTAACATTAAGATTAAGTTAGTAAAAAGACATAAGTTTGACTAAGAATTTATACTTTTGAAATTTTTTAAAATTACACTCATTTTTTTAACTTTTTCGGGAAAATTTGTAGTATCTTTTAATCTTTTAAGTGATTAATCACTTCCCTCCCCACACTTAGATTATGCAATGTCCTCATTGCATTTATAATAAAAGAATGTAATAAAATAAAGGACATAATAAGGGAAAGAGTGATGTTACTTGATTGTAGCATCATAGAATGATCGCGGAGCAGTTTTGCGGACTTCTTTTGATTTGAATATAAATAACTTGATAGAATATTAAATAATGCAAAGCATAACACAAACATAATATTTTATTAATAACTTTCATCACTTAAACAATTTATTATTTAGGAGCTATGTTGCTCTTACATTCATGATTAAACAAGTAAAACAATAAAACACTTCGAAGTAACATAGTCCTAATAAACATATATAGGGATAGGTAGTTTTGATTATAGAGTTGGTTGCATGACTCTTTCTTCTAATGGAATTACTCCTTAGGCTTATTTTCCCCACACTTATTCTTTTCATACTCATTTAACGCCTTAATTTGTTGAAAGAAATTCAATGTGGTGTCAAGACCCCTATGAAAAGACATTTCAAATAAGACAGTTAGCTCATGTATATGTTTTCTCACCTCGGTGCTAAGCTTATATTGCTCTTTTATAAATTCAGTTACTATTCTATCCACGGTAAAGTCATCATCATTTTCTTTTTCCACTTTAACCATTTTCACATTCGAACGAGGAACTTTAGATCTTGGGACTAACGGAATAGATTAAAACATGGCACCATAACGAATAGTTAACGAATTATCAGCATAGTTAATGGTGGCATGAGCAGTAGATAGAAACGAAGATCCTAGGATTAAAGGAGTTATCGGATCTTCTTTTATGTCCATAACAACGAAATAAATTCTATAGAAAGCATAACCAACGATATTGTTTAACAATCCCCAACGGTTCATGTAAACGATTATCAGCAAAACACACATTTCCTTTGATTGGTTCCAATGATGGCAATCCTAAATGATTGTAAACGGAGAATGGTATAACATTAATGCTAGAACCAGTATCAGCTAATCCCATAACAGGAATTGGACCACGAATTAAGCAAGGGATTTGGAATTCCCCTGGATTAGTGTGCATAACAACAGAAATTTCAGGTGCTGCATATGGGTCTACCGTATCAATTGTGAATGAATAAAGAGGGCGGAAACCTTCTTTTCTTCTTTCTTCCAACTGTTTCATAGTATCAGCTAACCAATCATCTTTATCTTCACATTCCAATTTTTTAGATTTTTCACTACTAACTTCATTATTTTCATCAACCTTTTTATCAACTTCTTCCTCATCAAACAACTCGTGCATGAAAATTACCTCATCACGATCAAGACCTCGAACTTTAGCATCTTTTAATTTATTTATTTCTTGATTATCTTCTTCCTCTTCCATTTCAAACTCCCATAAGTACCTTAAACCAGGTTCATAAACATCAACCTTATTCACTTCTCTAATCACATTCACCTTTTCAAAACGAACTTCTTTAGAAACTTCAGATTCAACAGGAACTTTACCCTCGACAAGTTTGAATAACTTAGTAACATTGCGCTCTATGTTTTGAATGGATGCTTGATGATTATTTTTCACTTGTGAAAGTTGAGCCTTTATGTTATCATTAGCTTCATTTTGATTTTTGATGAAAGTGAGGATGCTTTCTTCAAGATTCGACTTCTTATCTGTTTGAGCATTAGAAGAATTTGGAATGAAGGGTGCTCTAATAGGAAAGAAACCAGGTGGGTTTTTATTATTAGCAGGATAAGGTGTATTATAATTATTTCAGTAGTTTAGGTTTTCTTGAAATTGATTCAAATACGAAACATTCTCGACTTGCTCCATAGTAAGACTAGAAACACAATCTTTAGTAGCATGAGGACCTTGGCATTTTTCACAAACTACCTTAATCATATGCATTTTTTGGTAAGCTTTTCAATTTTCCTTCCTAAATTACCCAACTGCGCATTCATAGCCTTAACCATATCTTCATAATCATAACTAACAGATTTTACCGAACGAGAAATATCTAAGTCTTGATGTCATTCATGGGAATGAGCAGCCAACTTATTAATCATTGTTTCAGCTTCCTCGACAGTTTTACTCGTAATGTATCCTCCAGCAGATGTATCAATCTCTCTTCTTGTAGCAATATCACAACCTTTATAGAAAGTGGTTACCTTTTTAAACTTATCCAAATCATGTTGTGGACAACCTCTAAGCATTTGACCAAATCGAACCCAAGCAGAATAAAGAGACTCATTAGTTTTCTGATGAAAATTAGCAATTTCAGTTTGAAGGGTGACACTTTTGGATGCAAGAAAGAATCGAGTGAGAAATTTTTCAACCATCGTATCCCAACTAGTAATATCTCCTTCAGGTAACGATTTTAACCATTCCCTAGCTTCATGTTTTAGTGACCATGGGAAGAGACGAAGATAGATGACATTACTTTTCACATTATTAATATTAAACAAATTACAAAGATCTTAAAATTTCCGAATGTGAGTATTAGCATCTTCATTTTCCGTACCCCTAAATTGGTTATCCTTAAGCAAATGAAAAATAGGACCTTTAATATCAAAATTTTCTTTTATAACAGGCTGAGTAATAGCATTACCTAATCCTTCCCGACCCGCTTTCATTAATGCTTCCATTGAATCAGTCATTTTAATTTCTGAACCAAAAAGAGATCCCAAATTAGAGTCATGACTAGACGGTGGGCTTGATAATGAATCATCATTAGAAGTAGTTCCTTCATTGAAATTTAATTTCTTAACAATATTCGAATCCTTAGAAGGTTTAAATAATATATCGGGATTTAGTAACATATCTTGTAAGACTGGTTTCTTGGATCGAGTATTCATGTGATCTAAAATCATAAAAAGAAATGTTTTAGGTGAAAATCTTTTAGACCTTAAAGGATATATATAAATAAGTTTTGAGTTTATTCTAATTCCTCTTGTAATATTTAAGAAGTATATTAGTAGATTAGTAAACTTTAAATTAATAAATATAATAAATATTAATGACATAATTAATAACATAAATATTAAATAACAACTTTTATCGCATAACAACGAATAATCAAACATACACGGCCTATTGAATCTTACAACACTTAAGTGACCCGTCAGCGTCTAGGTTTGAGCAGGAGCCTTTAAATCGGAACCCCAACAACCCTCCCTTAAAGGAAGACACTTTTAACGACTCGTTCATATCGATTATAAACGTTTCACACTCATTGGTTTCATTACGAGGTATTGACCTCTATATGATACGTTTTACAAAGATTGCATTCGTTTTTAAAAGACAACTTTCATTACAACAAAAATTGACAATTATGTATACCATTTCATAATATCCAAACTATAAATGACTTAATCTGTCATTTACTTAATAATAATCTTTTTGAACTCAACGACTCGAATGCAACGTCTTTTGAAATATGCCATGAATGACTCCAAGTATATCTTTAAAATGAGCAAATGCACAGCGGAAGATTTCTTTAATACCTGAGAATAAACATGTTTAAAAGTGTCAACCAAAAGGTTGGTGAGTTCATAAGTTTATCATAAACAATAAAATTCAGTAATTTTGATAGACCACAAGATTTAAATACAGTACACCTATCTCGTGTACCAAATGTAACACCTTGTTTTCATTTCAGTTGATCGGGACACCGTCCAGACTTCGGGACGCCGTCCAACAAAGAAGAGTGGGACGCCGTCCAAGAATTGGGACGTCGTCCAACATAACTGACGGGCCAGCTGTTTGACTTAAAGATATTTAGAGGGGTAAAATGGTATTTTCACATGTTAAGGCCACAAGATCAGTTCCAGAAGCATCATTTGCTCCATTATCACCCACACAAACCCTCTCATCTTGTTCTAGTAAGAGAGTAAGAGTTTAGAGAGAGAGAGAGAGAGCTTGATTTGGAGAAGAAGGAGTCGGATTCTCACCAAAGCTTGGGTTCTAAATTTGTTCATCTCGCTCCTAGCTACGTTGTGGTAGTATTGGTAAGCTCAAACTCCGAATTTCATTTGTTAGATTTGATATTCAAGTTAGGGTTTTGAGCTAGTTTGTTGTGAAACCCTCTTAGATGATGAAATGGGTTTATGGTGACTAGTTATTCTTGTCACTTGGCGGGTTTTGGGTTGGTTGACGATTTGGCATTGATTAGACTTTAATCTTGAGATTTATCACTAGGTTTAGTGATTATGGAAGTGTTGGAACACTTTTGGGTGTGTGTTGTTGCCTAATCTTGAAATGGGTCAAATTAGGGTTTTGGTATCAAAATGGGTGAGACACGTCTTTAACACTTGTGTTCGGGTTAAATCGGTGTATTAGGACCATTTTCACTTGTGTTAGTGATTATTGGTTAGTTTGGGCACAGTTTGTGCTCAGAAGTGCATTTGGGTCAAAATTGCACTAGTGGCCAATTTGGGTTGATTTGTAAATCCACCCTAATTGTGTTGTTGTGTTTGTGATAATGAAATAGGTACATTCCATCGGCGAGTTGCGGATTATTCGGTAGCCTTCTTCAAGACGACAAGGTGAGTGTTAATATCCTATGTACATGTGTATGTGTAGGATGGGTGCGGGTCGGGTGAAGTAGTTCTCGGTTATAGAGCTCACTTCACATATAGGTGGATATGATGGACTTGAGTATAGGTCCAATTGGCACAGTTGTGCATTTTGGTTGACCACCTTTGGCGAGGTACACGTTTTGTGTGTACGTTATCACACGTGTTTGTGATGTGGAGTATAACCCCAATGGAGAAGGGTTGATATTGTTGTGATGTGGATAACCCTGATGTGGTGGATTTTATAATCCCGTAACCGTGGGTTTTGAGTTGGAGAAGTGGATCACGTGTGGATACGGATCCACGATGATGCATGTAGTTCGGTCATCTTATCGGAAGTGAGTCTCGTGTAGTTCGGATTCACGATGACGCGTGTAGATCGGTCATCTTATTGAGGTAGTGATCTCGTGTAGTTCGGATTCACTAAGGCTCGTGTAGTTCGGCCAACCTCGATGTTGTGATATTGAAGATAGTAGTCTCGTGTGTATGCGGATTTACTAAGGCTCGTGTAGTTCGGCCAATCTTCATTGTGGTATTTGGTTTTCGGTATTGGATTAAGGGGTTAACTTTGGGCGTTTATGTATTGTTATATTTATATTATTGTTTTGTTGTGATGTAGCTAGCCCTCCGGGTGTAGCTTATTGGCTTTGTTCACATCGTCGCGGGTGAACTTATATTTGTCGTTGTATCTTAGCTTGTTGCTTAGTGATCGTACGGTATGCTTAGACTAGCTTGCCTTTATGCTTGGATGCTCTGGTATGCGGTATTTGATTATTTATGTGGCATGTCCATTTTATGCATATATATGTATGTAGTATATTCTCACTCACTAAGCGTTAGCTTACCCTCTCGTTGTTTACATTTTTATAGATTTGCACGGAAGCAGTGGCTCGGGTAAGCGTGGGAACTAGCGGACTTGCGTAGTTGCTTTAGAAGACTTGCTTTTGGATTAAATTAGGATTGGGTAGCGTATCCCCAATCCCATGCTCGGTCTATGTTTTGAATTTAACTAAATAGGTCGC
This sequence comes from Rutidosis leptorrhynchoides, assembly GCF_046630445.1. Taxonomy (NCBI): domain Eukaryota; kingdom Viridiplantae; phylum Streptophyta; class Magnoliopsida; order Asterales; family Asteraceae; genus Rutidosis; species Rutidosis leptorrhynchoides. The sequence continues at coordinate 271,189,587 of NC_092339.1, read as the reverse complement.
AATGGTCACTTGGTAGTAATTTGGGTCGATGTGGGCTCGGGGTTGTAAAACTCGGTTTTATTATGGAAAACTCTTAGTTTTAATTATTATAACATATTGTGAAAGTGTTTTGGTCTAAAAGTGTCGGGAAGCGGGTTTTCCGCTCGCGTGTGTTTGAAAAACTGATTAGAACTTTTTAGTACAACTGGACGCCGTCCCAAATGGCTGGACGCCATCCTGTTCTTCACAACTGGACGCTGTCCATATTACTGGACGCCGTCCAGATTATTGGACGCCGTCCAGATGAACTGTCCCAGAATTTTTTTTTTTTATTGGCACGTTTTTGGATGGATAACGGGTTGGGTCATTACAAGTGGTATCAGGGCATGGTCTAAGGGATTTAGGTGACTTGAGATAGGTGCCTAGACTTAGACTTTTGTGTGTGCTTAATTTGTTACGGGACTTGTAGGATTACGGGTCGGAATGGGTTATAGTTAGTGCCTTGTTTGTAGGTGGACTAACGTTTATATTAGTAATGCGGATATTATTAATATATTATTATGTGGTGATAATAATTCTTGCGTGTGCTTATATCGCGTAGAATTTTGTTTGTGTTTGGTTATATCATCGAGCGAGGCGGTCGTTGTACTAACGAGTTGAGACGAGGTGTGTGGGGAATAAGGACTTGTAAACCTTATTACGAGTGCAAATCGTGTCTAACAAGTGATGTACAACGAGTGTTTAACAAGATGGGGCAGTATTGTGTGTTTGCTTTATACGTTCGTGATCTAATCGCTTTGCATTCCTTAGAATGGCGACGGGAAATGGGATCGAGAAGAACGATTTGGAGTTAAACGCTAGAATTGCGGCCGCCGTTGCGGAGCAAATGAGTGTGTTTCGGGAAGAAGTGGATAGGAAGTATTCCAAATCTCGGAGTAGTGGTGAAATGGAGCATTGTCTTAAGAGCTTCATGAGGACTAAACCCCCGATGTACGACGGAAAACCGGATCCTTTGATCACTATTGAATGCCCTCCCGAGAAAAAGACGAGACTTGCTACTAGTTTGTTGCGGGGTAGGGCTAAGTATTGGTTGGATGGTAAGATCGATCTTGTCAGTTGTGAACCGTTAATGGCGTTGTCGTGGGGCGAGTTTAAGAAGGAATTCTTCGAGGAGTTTTGGACTTCAGCCGATTTGTCGAAAATGCGAAATGAGTTGCGAAATTTGCAACAAGGATCGATGGACTTGAATACTCTAAAGACGACCTTTATGTCGAAGGCTCGTTTTTGCCCGGAGTATATTGGGAATGATCGGATGTTGATGGAAGATTTCTATCGGACTTTGAATGATGAGTTGCAGGGCAAAATTAGCGTAGGCCAAGTGAACTCATTTGCGGAGTTATTTAAAATGCCTAGGGGTTTCGAATCTTATTCGCGATCGAAGGTTAGGGAGCTTTCAAGTAAGAGAAGGGTTGATTCGTATGGTGCTCCAAGTAAGAAAACTAAGGGTGCGAGTGCGAGTATGGGTAACGTGGAGAAAGGTTTGACGAGTTCTCATGCGCCTAGATGTTTCAATTGTGGTGTTAGGGGCCACAAGTTATGGGAATGCACAATGCCGAGAAGTGATGACGAAATGTGCTACTATTGTCATAAAGAGGGACATCGCAAGCCGGATTGTCCCGAGTTGGCGGCGGCGAATGCCGCAAGGAGACGTTAAGGTACGTTTCGTTTTAATAGATACGTCCTTTGATTATTTGTTTTGTGCCGATGAGTTCGGGTTTGTTAATGCTTTGTGTTGTGCATATTGTTATGGGTGACGTTCCCAATGGAATTACCCTAAGGTGACGTTTTGAATGTCGGGCGAAGGGCGCAAGACTTGGTGTAACCAAGCATTCCTTAGTATTTGGGAAATGTTTCTACCAGGCCATGGAAATGGGTTTTGGTGTTCGGTTGTTAGAGCGTGTTCGCTCTCGTGTTGAAGTCAATGAACCATGGGGTTCGTCGGGTGGATTGGAACCCTTGAGATTGAGTGTTTTGGATCTCGATGTAGATTGGTAATGGAGTTTACATGACGCGACATTAGGTGCCTCTTTTATACCTACTAGCGCAGTGTTCGACTCCGATGGTGCTGCATTTACATTGTACTTAGGGTACCAGAGAAAAACCCTTAGGTACATGAGTGACTAGTTGGAAGTTGACGAACTATAGCAATTGGATGATTGCGAGAGTAGAGTTTGTGTAATTTGCGGTACACTTTTCGTTCGAAGCGTTTAAGGATTTGTTAAGATCCTTTATGTGCTCGAGGTTGGAGCAAGATGTAGTGATGGGTTGTGTGACCCAATTGTTAGTAAAGTCTACCTTTGGTAGCATTGTACGGGTGTACAAGATGCGGTTATGAAACGTAGTTCCAAGTAGGGGAGTTACACTCCCGCACGAGGAGGTTTTAGTGTGATATTTCGGATAACGCTTTTAGTAGATCCGAAATTTGTGTCGGGACCTAGTTTTGGTCAATTTGTGGTAGAGTACAATTTCGATTAAATTGTACTTATGGTTTTGGATGTAAATTATCACTGAGGTGATAGTGTGGTAATCTCGTTGAGAGATAATGGACGTGTTTGATGAACAAGGTGAAATCCCTCGGCTAAGGGATGTGTGTGTCAGATTCTCTTCTAGAGAATTATTGTTTTGTGGCTATGTTCGATGTAGGTGGTTCTTGCTCGATTGTGTGAATGGTTAGTGGTATCCGTTAGGATTCACTATGGCGTAGCAGAGCGCGGTGTTACGCTACTCGGTGTTCGAGGCCAAAAAGGGCGTTGATTGGTGAAGCATGACCTTCGGGGTCCGCTGACTTCATCATGGGAGTAGTGTCATATTGGTGAAGCATGACCTTCGGGGTCCGAAGACTTCATCATGGGTGTAGTGTCGATGTGCTAAGACACCACTCGGAGTGAAGTATCGACGTGTTAAGATGCCACTCCAAGGACTATCACGAGTGAAGTGTCGACGTGTTAAGACGCCACCCGGGGTGAAGCATCGACGTGTTAAGATGCCACCCGAGGAATTAGTGTACGCAATGTTAAGTATACTAATGGATAATTGTGATGGGAGTAGTGTTATATCAGCATGGTATAACATTATCGGGAAATGCGACTACCGGTGAGAAATGCAAGTACCATTCCTTGTGTGTGGTTTGAGACGTGAATATCGGGTTGTTCGTATTCACAATGTTTCAGGTTGTACGATTGTCCCTGTTAGTTGGACTCATAGTTTGAGGTAGTGAATGTCGGGTAGTTCGGATTCACTAAGGCTCGGGTTGTAAGGCCATCCTCGGTTATACTATGTGGTGGAGGTAGTGAATATCGGTTTGCGCGTATTCACGATGACTCAGGTTGTGCGGTCATTTTGTTGTGGGAAATATGGATTGGGTTGGTGAATTTTGGGTTGTTGCGAAATAACTAAGGTTCGGGTTGTTTCGACCATCCTCTATATGTGTTTAGGCTCGGGTTGTTTCGGCCATGTTGTGTGATCTATCGGTTGTTTTATACACCGATGGTGGGGTCGTAAGGACCATGTTGTGTGAACTATCGGTTGTTTTATACACCGATAGTGGGGTCGTAAGGACCATGTTGTGTGATCTTTCGGTTGTTTTATACACCGATGGTGGGGTCGTAAGGACCATATTGTGTTGTGATCTATTGGTTATTTTTTACGCCAATGTTGGGGTCGTGAGGACCATGTTATGGGTTTAGTGATGCGATAGCCGTGCTTCGCTTACATGTTGTTACGGGTGTGACAATAGTCGATTTTGTACACCTTGGGATTCGCGTTGCCATAGTTGTTTTGGACACTATCGGTTTTAGCCGTTTGCTTATGATGTTGCGATAGTTGCATATTAGGTCGTGTTGCGCACTACAAGGGATGTTATGTGGTAAGTGTAAATCCGTAAGGATTCATTTTGTTCGGTCTTCATCGTTCGGGTTGTTGACCTTAGGTTGAGACTTGGTTGCTTTTAGCATTGTACTTGGTAATGGTATGCTAGAAGGTTAATATCTCGGTATGAGATTGGTTGAGTTTTTCCCAAGGTGAGGGAATGAGTAAGGTTTTAGTGCTCGGATTGTGATTTTGTAAACCGCGGGTGACAATTTAGTTGTTAAGGATGATTCATTGGGAAAAATTGTCTAGGAAAGTCGGATTGGGACTTATGTTTGAGGACCATTGAGTGTGGTCTGTTTGGTTAAGTGGCGCAGATCGTGAGGACGCGATCATGTCTAAGTGGGGGAGAGTTGTAACACCCTGTTTTCGTTTCAGTTGATCGGGACGCCGTCCAGACTTCGCGACGCCGTCCAACTAAGAAGAGTGGGACGCCGTCCAAGAATTGGGACGCCGTCCAACATAACTGATGGGCCAGCTGTTTGACTTTAAGATATTTAGAGGGTCAAAATGGTATTTTCACATGTGGAACGAGTTAAGGCCACAAGATCAGTTCTAGAAGCATCATTTGCTCCATTATCACCCACACAAACCCTCTCATCTTGTTCTAGTGAGAGAGTAAGAGTTTAGAGAAAGAGAGCTTGATTTGGAGAAGAAGGAGTCGGATTCTCACCAAAGCTCGGGTTCTAAAGTTGTTCATCTCGCTCCTGGCTACGTTGTGGTAGTATTGGTAAACTCAAACTCTGAATTTCATTTGTTAGATTTGATATTCAAGTTAGGGTTTTGAGCTAGTTTGTTGTGAAACCCTCTTAGATGATGAAATGGGTTTATGGTGACTAGTTATTCTTGTCACTTGGCGGGTTTTGAGTTGGTTGACGATTTGGCCTTGATTAGACTTTGATCTTGAGATTTATCACTAGGTTTAGTGATTATGGAAGAGTTGGAACACTTTTGGGTGAGTGTTGTTGCCTAATCTTGAAATGGGTCAAATTAGGGTTTTGGTGTCAAAATGGGTGAGACACGTGTTTAACACTTGTGTTCGGGTTTAATCGGTGTATTAGGACCATTTTCACTTGTGTTAATGATTATTGGTTAGTTTGGGCACGGTTTATGCTCGGAAGTGCATTTGGGTCGAAATTGCACTAGTGGTCAATTTGGGTTGATTTGTAAATATACCCTAATTGTGTTGTTGTGTTTGTGATAATGGAATAGGTACATTCCATCGGCGAGTTGCGGATTATTCGGTAGCATTCTTCAAGACGACAAGGTGAGTGTTAATATCCTATGTACATGTGTATGTGTAGGATGGGTGCGGGTCGGGTGAAGTGGTTCTCGGTTATAGAGCTCACTTCACATATAGGTGGATATGATAGACTTGAGTATAGGTCCAATTGGCACGGTTGTGCGTTTTGGTTGATCACCTTTGGCGAGGTACACGTTTTGTGTGTACGTTATCACACGTGTTTGTGATGTGGAGTATATAACCCCAATGGCGAAGGGTTGATATTGTTGTGATGTGGATAACCCCGATGTAGTGGATTTTATAATCCCGTGACCTTGGGTTTTGAGTTGGAGAAGTGGATCACGTGTGGATGAGGATTCACGATGACGCGTGTAGTTCGGTCATCTTATCGGAAGTGAGTCTCGTGTAGTTCGGATTCACGATGACGTATGTAGTTTGGTTATCTTATTGAGGTAGTGATCTCGTGTAGTTCGGATTCACTAAGGCTCGTGTAGTTCGGCCAACCTCGATGTTGTGATATTGAAGATAGTAGTCTCGTGTGTATGCGGATTTACTAAGGCTCGTGTAGTTCGGCCAATCTTCATTGTGGTATTTGGTTTTCGGTATTGGGTTAAGGGGTTAACCTTGGGCGTTTATGTATTGTTATATTTATATTATTGTTTTCTTGTGATGTAGCTAGCCCTCCGGGTGTAGCTTATTGGCGTTGTTCACATCGTCGTGGGTGAACTTATATTTGTCGTTGTATCTTAGCTTGTTTCTTAGTGATCGTACGGTATGCTTAGACTAGCTTGCCTTTATGCTTGGATGCTCCGGTATGCGGTATTTGATTATTTGTGTGGCGTGTCCATTTTATGCATATATATGTATGTAGTATATTCTCACTCACTAAGCGTTAGCTTACCCTCTCGTTGTTTACATTTTTATAGATTTGCAAGGAAGCGGTGGCTCAAGTAAGCGTGGGAACTAGCGGACTTGCGTAGTTGCTTTAGAAGACTTGCATTTGGATTTACTTAGGATTGGGTAGCGTATCCCCAATCCCATGCTCGGTCTATATTTTGAATTTAACTAAATGGGTCGCAATGGTCACTTGGTAGTAATTTGGGTCGATGTGGGCTCGGGGATGTAAAACTCGGTTTTATTATGGAAAACTCTTAGTTTTAATTATTATAACATATTGTGAAAGTGTTTTGGTCTAAAAGTGTCGAGAAGCGGGTTTTCCGCTCGCGTGTGTTTAAAAAATGATCAGAACTTTTTAGTACAACTGGACGCCGTCCCAGATGGCTGGACGTCGTCCTGGTCTTCACAACTGGACGCCGTCCAGATTACTGGACGCCGTCCAGATGAACTGTCCCATAATTTTTTTTTATTGGCACGTTTTTGGATGGATAACGGGTTGGGTCGTTACACGAAACCATTTTTCATAAATGATTGGCAGAGTAGGTTTGTATCCTTTTCTACCCCGTAGGTTGCCTTGCGATTTTTAATAACCGTACACATATCTCGTGTACAAAATAACATAGACATAACCTGTATATAAAAATCATTCTCTCTCTATATATATATAGCCTTGCTTGGTAACCGACCTTAACATATAAAGCGCATCATGAATATCCCCAAAATAACAGAACTTTCAGTCTGTAATATATAATTATCGTCTGTATATATATAAACCTCGAAGTACTAAAGCATCCGTAACTCAGATGGGGCTGGTCAGTACCCATAGATCTACCTATAGGATTTTCATCAATTAGGGGCCATTTCCCGAATTCTTAGGTTACCAAGCTATAATAATCAAGGGCGATATTCGATATAATAATCCACAGAATAACTCGTCTGTATAATAATTCATTAGAGGAATGTTTTGCTTGTGTCTATCGCGTCAAACATTTATAAAAGCATTTCATGTATTCTCAGTCCCAAAAATATATATTTCAAAAGTAAGTAAAAAGGAAGCATATGAAACTCACAATACGATATTTTGTAGTAAAAATATGCATACGACGGAACTGAACAACGCAGGGTTGGCCTCGGATTCACCAACCTATATCAATTATATATATTAAAACATATAATGACAATTAACCAGTTTATATATTAATATTATTAATATACTTCTTTTATTAATAATTTATTACTTAGTTAACTATATTCATTTTATATATTTTAAATAAATACTTAATATATGTATATATAAGATTTAAAGTATATGATATGTCATTTATTATAAATATCATATATGGATGTTTAGAAATATTATATCATGTATTAAAACTTAATATATGTTTATTTTCAATATTTAAAATAAGTATTTAATATTAATTTAAGAAGGTAAATTTTCAATGTTAATATATTAAATTAAAATATTTTAGTATTAGTAATTATAATCATAAAAATAATGATATTAGTATTAATATTAATAACTTTAATAATAATCGTAGTGATAATAAGGTTACTAAAAATAATAGTGATAATGATAATTCTAATGAAAATAATGAGAGTTTTTAATGATAAGAAAATGATAATTTTAGTGAAATGTTACTTTAAATGATAATACTAAATTTAAATAAAATGATGTGATACTTTTAGTAATAATGATAACAATAATAATACTGATAATAATAATAATAATAATAACTATAAGAATAATCCTTTTACTACTAATGATAATAATGATAATAAGTTTAATAATAACAACACTAATAATCATATTAAAAATAATAATGATAATAATTATAATATTAGTAATAATAACAATAATAATAATACTAATAATAATAATATTAGTAATGATAATACTAATAAGTTTTAAATGATAATACTTATAATAATAATGATAATAACATTCATAATATTAATATTAGTGATAACAATAATTAACATAATAATAATAATAATAATAATAATAATAATAATAATAATAATAATAATAATAGTAATAATAATAATTAATAATAATAATAGTAATAATAATAATAACAATAATAATAATAATAAGCAAATAATAATAATAAAAATAAAATAACTACCTCAAAGTGATAGGCTTTAAAAAAAATAACGTCTCAGTCCGGGATCAAACCCTCGACCTCTCACTAACCGAAAACACTCCAAACCATCGAGCTGCCGTTTACATTTATGTTTTATTTCCTAACTTAAATATATTTATCTTTATTTCCATTTCTTTTTCTTCATCAGCTATTCATCATCATCATAATCATCATCATCATCATCTCATACCCATCGTGATCATCATCATCATCATACTTCACGATCATCATCATCATCATCATTTTCGTTACCATCTCGACATCACTATTGGATATCATCATCACTCTTCATTCATAACATCAACAACAACCTCCATCATCATCGTTTATCTTCGGTTGAAACAGAAACACAGAAGTAGCAGCAGTCCATGGCTACAGCAGTAATCACACGGTTACAGGTGGTGATTGTGGTGACATGTTGGTGGTGTTTCTCGACTGGACAGAAACAGGAAAACAGGAACAGCAGCAGGTGGTTGTGATGGTTTTCAAACAGAAACAGGAACATTCAACTACAGTAGCACCAATACAGCGACAATAGTAGCAGAAGGACTTGTTCGAGTGGTGGTTGTGTTGATTGACCGAAAATAGAAAAACAGTTACAGCTGCAGGTGGTTTCTTGGTGGTTTGATTGGTTTGAAATCAGAAAAGTGCCTGCGGTAGTAAACAGTGATGAATGAATCGAAGGTGGCGGTTTGGGGTGTGTTTGAGTGACGGTTTATAACCAGGAAAGAAAATACTACAAGGTAGTTGTTATGGCTGTAAACAGAAGTTGTAGTAGCAGCAAGAAACGACGAGCACAAGCAATAGTTTAAAAGTGTTCATATGGTTTCTTTCTCGTTTAGTAGTAAACAAAAGATAATGTTAGTTTTCTTTTATTGATTGTTGATGATGGTGGTTGAAATGATGAATTGTGATGAGCAAATGGTGGTAAGGTTTTGATAGGGTGGCGGTGGAGGTTGCAAACCCGACCCATGGTGGTCATTTTCCAGCTCTTACAGTTTGTGACATGTTAACGATGAATGTAAGATTATTTGATTAGATGCAAAAAGGATTGAATTAAGGTAGATAGTGAGGAACGATGGTGATTATGAATATATGTATATGTATGTGTAAAGGGATTATGCTCTTGAATAAAGTTGTAAGATCCGATCAAGTGTTTGGTTTGATGAAGATAGAATGGAGATGGTTTTAGAGATTAGAAGAAACCGAGCATCAGTTATGGTTGTTCGGGTTGAGGTTTTATGGTATGGTTTCATCGAGTAATAATAAAAACAAGAATAGTTCAATGGGTATTGATGCATTAGGATATGAAATAGGTTTGATATTGGTAATCAAATGAAGAGGTTGGTGGAGATTGAAGGTTCATGGTGCAGGGAAATAAGAAGGATGGTGATACTTGGTATCGTATATCTATCTATATAATATCCGTGTGTATGTAAAAGTATATATATAGAAAATGAGTTAAACTTCAAGTGAGATGGTGGATTGGATTTGATGGGATGGTAAACGGAAAGCAAAAGAAGACTCATGTATTATTACATCCGTGAATCTCAAATTCAAACTCAATAATGATAATAATAATAATAATAATAATAATAATAATAATAATAATAATAATAATAATAATAATAATAATAATAATAATAATAATAATAATTATAATAATAATTATAATATAATTTAAAATATAAATGTGTCAGTTAATAATGATTCAATTACACAGTAATCTCAAAAGATTAATCAATTTGACACAGTGGGTTTTAAAATATCTACCGACAGTTTTTCACGAAGTTTTATATCATGCTCCGTTGATAAATTAGTGGCGGATAAAAGTCTTCAGAAAAATTTCAAATTTTTACAGTAATTATCTTTATTTATTTAAGTCATTATGGTATAAAATTGGTCATTAATTATTTTTAAAATTATTAAATAAAATTCAAATCACTGTTCGCGCTCGATCCCAGGTATAATATAAAAAGTGTTAAAATTTAATACTTAGATCCTAATCCTAATTACATTTATAATAAGCCTATAATTTATATAACTCATTTCCGAATCATCGGTTATTTTAAAATCATATAAGTTTGAATTTAACTTGCTTAATATCAATCGGAACATCAAACGAGTATTACAATTATCTAATATTTATTTTTAATATACGTTATTTATAGATATGTTTTAAATAATAATTATTATAATATCATATTTTTATTTTATTTTACATAATTAATTTTAATAACAACAACATATAATAATTCAAATTATATTTCCAAGTATTATTTATTTATATATATACATATATATACACACATATCTATTTACAATCAATTGTTCGTGAATCGTCGGATATGGTCGAAGTCAAATGAATGTACGCAAATAGTTCAAAAATTTTGAGATTCAACTTTTCAGACTTTGCTTATCGTGTCAAAAATATTAAATCGTATCGAGAGTTTGATTTAAAATAAGTCGAAATTTTTTGGGTCATCACAGTACCTACCCGTTAAAGAAATTTCGTCCCAAAATTTGATCGAGGTCGTCATTGCTAACAATAAGAATGTTTTCATGACGAATATGAGTTGATAAATAGAGTTTTATCACCATTGAGTAATATAGATAAAACAATTCGATTACTCGAAGAGTATAAGTGAAGCTATCACAAAAGAGTGAAATGTGAAAATAACTGTTTGCCTTAACTTTTGACGTAGTTATAGTTGATTTTCAGAATTCAAGGAATTAAGGAAAATCTTTGTAATCTATATAAGATTTGATTCTTCGGTGATTAAGGAAATTATGATTCTCTATAATTAAATGCGGTCATCTGCCTCAATTGCTTTGTCTGATAATTCCATTATAAATTAACCTCCCACGTTCCATTATTTTCACCATTCCTATACTTTCTTTCTCAGCTCATCCTTCCAAAAGATCTGTTAATATGCTCAATCCTATATTGATCTTTGCTATTATATTGACCATATATACAGTCATTTTTCTTTTCAATCTTCCACTAGAAGAATATTTTTAGTTCTACTATGCTCTAGGGATTATTGTTTTTATCATTCTACCGTGTCTTTATATTGCTATAAGCATTGATATACACGGTTTGTAATTTCTATGCTGTTGTCGTGCTTATATTTTTCCTTAAATTTCGAATCTCCATGCTTTTATTTTCTCTTCTCGACTTTAAGTAAAGCGAATAATAATCCAGAATTCGTATGTATGAAGTTTTGAATGATCATAATATACTAAGCAGAAAGAAATGTAATAGCACGATTTGATTTGTTAAATTACCAGAATCACGGAGGATAGAACTATCAAGAATATATTTTCTTGATATGATTAGAGGTTAAGTAGAATGAAAAAGTTATGTAACATGGCACATGATGACGGTAGAATCTGTGAATCATCACGTTCAATTAGAAATTCAGCATGACTTACTGTAATATAACCACGTTGGCCTGACTTCATTATATTATACTAACTAATGCTTCAATTCCTAACACTACTCCAGGAATTCATTCATAATTTAATCTCGAATTTTATAGAATTTAGAACTAAAACAGTTTTTTTTATGATGTAATACAGATAGTACGAAGAGATTAATAATTTTGGACAATAATAATTATGAAGATATCCTCAGAAATATCGAGGATATTTATGATGATATCTTAGAATTTTAAAATATCTGAGATCAGAAGATGAAGAAATTTGTCAGCAAGGGTTTAGAGTAAGTAAGGAGCAAGATTTTCGCTAAAGATTTCATCAGATACTGAATCATTTAGATTTATTAATTACAGGTTTAGTCCTGGTGATTTTTCTACAGCCTCCTTCATCGTTTGCTCAATCCTTTTCTCAGTTCCAAATCTGAGTTTTTCAACACACCATTCTTTATTATCTAACTTTTGACCATTTAAGACTATTTATCGCTTTAGCTGCTTCATCAGCATTCTCATATCTGAATCATTGGTTATCAATCTGAGGTGTTTTCAAGAATTTTGAAGGATTTGAACACAGATTGTAATCGTCAAGATACAAATGATGTTTAAGATGAAATCATAGTGAATCTTGAATGATACGAATATTTTTCTGGGTTTTATGAATAAAAGTGATGTTCTAGTACAGTTTGAATTCAAAGTAAGATTTTGAAAGATGTTGGAATCTAAGATTGATGCCACTTGTTAAATCTTCACTTGGATTCTGATCTGTCAAAATCAAAATATGTAATTGAATTTGAACGAAAAAGGTTGTTCTTTGGTGAACGGATACGTATATCTATGGATGTAAATAGGTTAATGACTGTTGAATCAGAATTGAAGAATGTACAGTGTAACGTATTAATGTGAAATCTAAATATTTCTCGGGTATTACCTACCCGTTAAAATATCTTCACCATTAACAGTTTATTCAAAAGAATTTTATTACAATTTTTATGAAAATATACGTACATATATATTTCCTTCGGATGTAATTATGGATTTAATGAGTTAATATAATATTAAACTCATTTGGTTTGCGGTTAGAACTAGAATAAATAATCTTCAAACTTTAGAGATTACATAATCCCCGCGGAATATTTCTTCAATGAAGTTATGAATCAATACTTCATCGTTTATTGTGGTTGGTACTTCTTGGTATCTATGGTGCGTATGATGTTGATGTATAATGATACGTATAACAAAGATTATGCTCGAGGTATAGATTGTGATGTTGAGGCGTGTGATGTTGTGGCTACTAGTGATGTTGATGCTGGTGGTACTGTTGATGCCGATGATGCTACTGGTGCTTGTAAGTTTTGCACCATATTCTCCAAAGCCACAATTCGAGCACGAAGTTTGTTGACTTCTTCTATTACTCCGGGACGATTGGCGGTTGGAACGAGCGGATGAATAATGTTTAGAATTGTAGATATTACATAATTGTTGTGAGCTATTATGGAAATGAGAGAGAAAATGGTGTTTCGGACAGGTTCGCCGGTAAGTGCTTCAGGTTCTTTGCCAAGAGGTGAATTCGGTTGGTGGAAGGGATCACCTTATTCTTGTCTCCATTGATTAAGTTGACTACCAACCCATCCCCAATCCATCTAGAATTGATGATGGCTAATTGGTTGATCCATTCCGGTTACACTGCTTTCGGAGCTCGTGTGGATATCCATATCGGAATAGTTATCGGAATCTGAGGGACTCAAACTAGTTACATGTGACGACCTGGAAATTTTCGACCAAATTTAAACTTAATCTTTATATGGTTTCGACATGATAGGCAAAGTCTATTAAATTGAATTTCAAAAATTTTGAACTAGTTTATGAAATCATTTGACCTTCGACTGCTCTCGACGATTCACGAACAATTAATTGTAAATAGATATGTGTGTATGTATATATAAATAATAATTCGAAATATAATTTGAAGTATTATATGTTGTTGTTATTAAAAATTAATTAATAAAAATATGATATTATAATAATTATTATTTAAAATATATCTCTATATATAAATAAAGTATATTAAAAATAAATATTAAATGATTGTAATACTTGTTTGATGTTTCGATTGATATTAATCAAGTTAAATTCAAACTTATGTAATTTTAAAATAAACGGTGATATGAAAATGAGTTCTATAAAATTTTAGGCTTATTAAAAATATATTTAGGAATTATTTGTTGAATTTTAAAACTTTTTTATATTTTACTTGGGATTGGGAGTGAATAATTAATGTAATTTTTATTTAATAGTTAATGCCTGAATTTTACACCGTAATGACCAAAATAAATAAAGCTATTTAATTTAAAAATTTGAGATTTTTCTGTGAACTTTTGTCCGCCACTGAATAACAACGGAGTACGAAATAATAGTCCATGAAAGACTGTCGGTAGAATTATTGAATGGCTGCTATATTTAATTCACATGTTTCTTAAATTATTATTATATTATTTTTATTAATCACTGATTGATTGAATTCGTCTATCTTCCACTTAACATATCGGAATACTATCTATTACTATCATACTTCTTATATATATAAATATATATATTTCACATAGACATTCATCCATATATACACAAACTCATCTATATATATCACTCCTTCATTAGTGAACACAGTCGCCACTAAACATCACTAGCCACCACAGTTCATTGCCACCACTAACCACCGCAAGACACCCGCTTCAAACCAACTACCTCACCACCTTTGATCGTCACCTTCATCATCACCCATAAACCTATTTGATCATTATAAGGTTACTAGTATGCTACTACTATTTCTGGTTCATTGATCACTATTGAAACCTACCAAATTATTAACCTGTGTTGCTGCAAGTTAGTTTCAATTCAAGTAACCTGCGTTTTATATTTTTTTCTGTTTCTTTGTTCGAACAAAAACACCATCCCGACCACCATCAACCACCACTTTACACCTTGAAAACATCATAATCGCCACCTTCTCTTCATCATGGTCACCACCCACATCAATTTTTTTTTATCAAACCCCTTGTGAGTTACCTTTTGTTGCTGTGTACTGTTTCCGTTTCTGGTTCAGTTTGAAGACACCCATAAACCTCAACCGTCATCTCCATCAAATCCACGCAATTTGCAGTTTTCTACTCCCATTTTCTACTGCTTTCGTTTTCTATTTATGTCCGTAAACATCAATACAACAATGAATGATGATGATTAAATTGTTGCTACTGTTTTGTAACCTAAACCCACCCACGAACAACCACCATCGTGAACCACCTCTTCTTCCTAAAGCCATCGTTTTTTAACTGTCACAGCAATATGATTACGAACCAGCTGTTTTGAAGATCTGTTACTGTATGTTTCGGTTTCACCAACAAAACGATGAACTGAAGGGTTGATATTGATAAGACGATACCGAAATAATAATGATATGATGATTTCATAGTTGTTGCAACTTGCTGGTGTCGGTTATATTAACATAAATAAAGCAACAACTATTCTTTTTCTTAAAACAGTTAATGGATCGAATTGTTTTTGTTCTTTTGGACTTATATTATTTAGTGGGTAGGATATATGATTTGGGTCACCACTCTTGGGCTTCACGATCCATTAACCAAAAATAACGGACCAATATGATTGGGCTATCGAATTTTGGATTAGTAACCCATCATACGCTGTACATTTCTGTTTTAGGAGATTGATGATGGGCATGATGAAAACGATTTATGATGATGATGATGGTATTAGATAATCGATTAAGAAATGGTACATGATGATATCAAAATGATGATGATAATTAAGAAATCAAAGAAGAAGAACACACAGAATGTGTTAAATAAATTTAAATTTGTAATTAAAACAGAAATCTATGGGTTAAATAAATTTGTTGTTGGTTAAGCGAGAGGTCGCGGGTTCGAACTCGGGCAGAGGCGTTTATTTTCTAAGGCTTGATACATTAAGGTAGTCTTTTTATCATAAGTATTAGTATTATTATTAGTAATATTATTAATATTATTATTAGTATTATCATAAAAATTATCATTTTTCAAAGTATTACTATTAACAAAAGTATTTTTATTAAAATTATCATTTTAAGTATTATCATTCATATTATCATTATTAACATTATTATTATTACTACTATTATTATTATTATTATTATTATTATTATTATTATTATTATTATTATTATTATTATTATTATTATTATTATTATCATTATATTTATTGTTATTATTGTTATCCTCATTAGAAAAATTATTATTATTATGACTATTATTATTATTAACATTAATCATATAGATATTACATTTAACAAATTATTGATTTTTGTTATAATACCAATTAGAAATATATATACATATATAACTATATGTATGAATATTGATTATTTTACAAAATAACTATACGTAAAATATAACTGAAGATATAAAGTATATATATGTATATAACTACAACATCTAAAATATATATAAATATTATATAGAAGGAATTATGTGATTATATGTGTTATTATATATACATGATATAGGTTCGTGAATCCGAGGCCAATCTTGCATTGTTCAGTTCCGTCGTATGCATATTTTTACTACAAAATATCGTATTGTGAGTTCATTTGCTCCCTTTTACTCTTTATATTTTTGGGACTGAGAATACATGCGCTATTTTTACAACTGCTTTATTAACTGCTTTTGAAATATATTTTGAACTGAGAACACATGAAATGCTTTTATAAATGTTTGACGCGATATGACATAAACAAAACATTCCTCGAATGAATTATCATACAGACAGAAGTTTTGTGGATTATTATTGAATTAGTTGGACGTTATAATTGCCACTAATTATTGTGAATATTTCCCCTGATTATTATTGCTTGGTAACCTAAGAATTAGAATCGGGTATGGCCCTAATTTACGCGAATCCTAAAGGTAGCTACCAGGTTTAACACCCCCACCCAGAATGTTCACTAGACGGAAGAGCTAGTAGGTGTGGTGTTTAGTACTTCGAGGTTTATATATTATACAGACGAGATGTTCTGTTTTTGGGGATATTATTTATGAGCATTATATGTTAAGGTCGGTTACCAAGCCAAGCAATGAATGAAAAGTGAATGTTATGTATCGAGAGAATGATTTTATACACAGGTTATGTGTATGATATTTTTGTACACGAGATATGTGTATGGTTACTAAGATTTATGAAAGTGGTTTCGTACACGAGATAGGTGTACTGTATTTGAATCTTGTGGTCTATCAAAATGATGAATTTTATTGTTTATGATAAACTTATGAACTCACCAACCTTTTGGTTGACACTTTAAAGCATGTTTATTCTCAGGTATGAAAGAAATCTTCCGATGTGCATTTGCTCATTTTAGAGATATTACTTGGAATCACTCATGACATATTTCAAAAGACGTTGCATTCGAGTCATTGAGTTCATCAAGATTAATGTTAAGTCATTCATAGTTTGGATATATTATGAAAGGATATGCATATTTGTCAACTTTTGATGTAAGGGAAATTTGTCTTTTAAAAACGAATGCAATGTTTGTAAAATGTATCATATAGAGGTCAGAACCTCGCAATGAAACCAAATGTTGAAGACTTCGTCCAGATGGATTAGGACGGGTCGCTTCATTGCAGACTCCATCTTACATGGTCAGATAAAAGATTTTTCGATATGAAGTGATCTTCGAATATCGGATGATATTCTAATTACATAGAATACCTATATGTAGTACAGAAGATTCCGTAGATTACGGAGGAACTTTCGGAAGCTGTCAGGCAAAGTTTACAGTAACAGATACTCTAAGATATGAATTTATTTATACACTATCTATGCAATCAATGTAGTAAGACGTGTCTAGACTAAGAATGATAAGCAGGTAATTTTTGACACGAAATGATAAGCAAAACTTTTGACATGCAGACACGGTCGAAGTCCAGAATCACTAATGCATCTTAACAACTATCAGTTAGATACACTAATGCAAGACCTGGTTCGCTAAGACAACGCTCTGATACCAACTTTAACGACCAGTTCATATTGATTATAAACGTTTCACATTCATTGGTTTCATTACGAGGTTTGACCTCTATATTGTAGTGACCCGAACTTTTCCATGTTTATATATATTAAATGAAATTGATATTTACATGATTAAGTGTTTCCAACATGTTAAGCAATCAAACTTGTTAAGACTTGATTAATTGAAATAGGTTTCATATGGACAATTGACCACCCAAGTTGACCGGTGATTCACGAACATTAAAACTTGTAAAAACTATATGATGACATATATATGAATATATATATATATATATATATATATATAGTTAACATGATATTATGATAAGTAAACATATCATTAAGTATATTAACAATGAACTACATATGTAAAAACAAGACTACTAACTTAATGATTTTGAAACGAGACATATATGTAACGATTATCGTTGTAACGACATTTAATGTATATATATCATATTAAGAGATATTCATACATCATAATATCATGATAATATAATAATTTAAAATATCATTTGATATTATAAATATTGGGTTAACAACACTTAACAAGATCGTTAACCTAAAGGTTTCAAAACAACATTTACATGTAACGACTAACGATGACTTAACGACTCAGTTAAAATGTATATACATGTAGTGTTTTAATATGTATTCATACACTTTTGAAAGACTTTAAGACACTTATCAAAATACTTCTACTTAACAAAAATGCTTACAATTACATCCTCGTTCAGTTTCATCAACAAATCTACTCGTATGCACCCGTATTCGTACTCGTACAATACACAGCTTTTAGATGTATGTACTATTGGTATATACACTCCAATGATCAGCTCTTAGCAGCCCATGTGAGTCACCTAACACATTTGGGAACCATCATTTGGCAACTAGCATGAAATATCTCATAAAATTACAAAAATAAGAGTAATCATTCATGACTTATTTACATGAAAACAAAATTACATATCCTTTATATCTAATCCATACACCAACGACCAAAAACACCTACAAACACTTTCATTATTCAATTTTCTTCATCTAATTGATCTCTCTCAAGTTCTATCTTCAAGTTCTAAGTGTTCTTCATAAATTACAAAAGTTATAGTTTCATAAAATCAAGAATACTTCCAAGATTGCAAGTTTACTTCCAAATTTTCTAAATCCATTCCAAGTAATCATCCAAGATCAAGAAACCTTTGTTACTTACAGAAGGTTATCTTTCTAATACAAGGTAATAATCATATTCAAACTTTAATTCAATTTCTATAACTATAACAATCTTATTTCGAGCGGAAATCTTACTTGAAATTATTTTCGTGTCATGATTCTGCTTCAAGAACTTTCAAGCCATCCAAGGATCCTTTGAATCTAGATCCATTTTTCTCATTTCCAGTAGGTTTATCCAAGGAACTTGAGGTAGTAATGATGTTCATAACATCATTCGATTCATACATATAAAGCTATCTTATTCGAAGGTTTAAACTTGTAATCACTAGAACATAGTTTAGTTAATTCTAAACTTGTCCGCAAATAAAAGTTAATCCTTCTAACTTGACTTTTAAAATCAACTAAACACATGTTCTATATCTATATGATATTCTAACTTAATGATTTAAAACCTGGAAACACGAAAAACACCGTAAAACCGGATTTACGCCGTCGTAGTAACACCGCGGGCTGTTTTGGGTTAGTTAATTAAAAACTATGATAAACTTTGATTTAAAAGTTGTTATTCTGGGAAAATGATTTTTATTATGAACATGAAACTATATCCAAAAATTATGGTTAAACTCAAAGTGGAAGTATGTTTTCTAAAATGGTCATCTAGACGTCGTTCTTTCGACTGAAATGACTACCTTTACAAAAATGACTTGTAACTTATTTTTCTAACTATAAACCTATACTTTTTCTGTTTAGATTCATAAAATAGAGTTCAATATGAAACCATAGCAATTTTATTCACTCAAAACAGATTTAAAATGAAGAAGTTATGGGTAAAACAAGATTGGATAAATTTTTCTCATTTTAGCTACGTGAAAATTGGTAATAAATCTATTTCAACCATAACTTAATCAACTTGTATTGTATATTATGTAATCTTGAGATACCATAGACACGTATACAATGTTTCGACCTATCATGTCGATACATCTATATATATTTCGGAACAACCATAGACACTCTATATGTGAATGTTGGAGTTAGCTATACAGGGTTGAGGTTGATTCCAAAATATATATAGTTTGAGTTGTGATCAATACTGAGATACGTATACACTGGGTCGTGGATTGATTCAAGATAATATTTATCGATTTATTTCTGTACATCTAACTTTGGACAACTAGTTGTAGGTTACTAACGAGGACAGCTGACTTAATAAACTTAAAACATCAAAATATATTAAAAGTGTTGTAAATATATTTTGAACATACTTTGATATATATGTATATATTGTTATAGGTTCGTGAATCAACCAGTGGTTAAGTCTTACTTCCCGACGAAGTAAAAATCTGTGAAAGTGAGTTATAGTCCCACTTTTAAAATCTAATATTTTTGGATGAGAATACATGCAGGTTTTATAAATGATTTACAAAATAGACACAAGTACGTGAAACTACATTCTATGGTTGAATTATCGAAATCGAATATGCCCCTTTTTATTAAGTCTGGTAATCTAAGAATTAGGGAACAGACACCCTAATTGACGCGAATCCTAAAGATAGATCTATTGGGCCTAACAAACCCCATCCAAAGTACCAGATGCTTTAGTACTTCGAAATTTATATCATATCCGAAGGGTGTCCCGGAATGATGGGGATATTCTTATATATGCATCTTGTTAATGTCGTTTACCAGGTGTTCACCATATGAATGATTTTTATCTCTATGTATGGGATGTGTATTGAAATATGAAATCTTGTGGTCTATTGTTATGATTTGATATATATAGGTTAAACCTATAACTCACCAACATTTTTGTTGACGTTTAAAGCATGTTTATTCTTAGGTGAATACTAAGAGCTTCCGCTGTTGCATACTAAAATAAGGACAAGATTTAGAGTCCATGTTTGTATGATATTGTGTAAAAACTGCATTCAAGAAACTGATTTCGATGTAACATATTTGTATTGTAAACCATTATGTAATGGTCGTGTGTAAACAGGATATTTTAGATTATCATTATTTGATAATCTACGTAAAGCTTTTTAAACTTTTATTTATGAAATAAAGGTTATGGTTTGTTTTAAAAATGAATGCAGTCTTTGAAAAATGTCTCATATAGAGGTCAAAACCTCGCAACGAAATCAATTAATATGGAACGTTTTTAATCAATAAGAACGGGACATTTCAGTGGGTATCCGAGCGTTGGTCTTAGAGAACCAGAAAATTGCATTAGTGTGTCTTATCGAGTTGTTAGGATGTATTAGTGAGTCTGGACTTCGACCGTGTTTTCTTTAAAAATGATTGCTTAACATTTTTGTTGGAAACTATATATTATTAACATGTATATATTATGTGATATATTAATCTCTTAACATGTTTGATATTGTGTGATAGATGTCTACCTCTAGCACAAATCCCATTGACTTACCTAATAATAACAAAGAGTCGAATATATATTGGACTGATTCACAAGTTCCCGAAGAAGAACCGGAAGAAGAATCAGAACCGAAAGAAGAATCAGAACCGGA
The DNA here is from genome assembly GCF_046630445.1 of Rutidosis leptorrhynchoides. Lineage (NCBI taxonomy): Eukaryota > Viridiplantae > Streptophyta > Magnoliopsida > Asterales > Asteraceae > Rutidosis > Rutidosis leptorrhynchoides. Next base: position 271,168,208 of record NC_092339.1, on the reverse strand, counting down.
AGAGGAGGAACCGGAGGAGGAAATAGAACCGGTGGGGGAAATAATAAAATGGTTAAGTAAAAGAAAATCCTCAGCCAACCGACCAAGGTTAATTATGGTCAATGGTGTTTCCGCTAAGGAAGCAAAATATTGGGAGGATTACCAATTCTCCGATGAATCGGATTCCGACGAGAATTCCGATGATGTTATAGAAATTACCCCAACTGAATTTAAAAAGGCAAAAGAAAATAATAAGGGAAAGGGCATAAAAATAGAGAAATCTAATTCCAACCCCGATGAACTTTATATGTATCGTCAACCCCCGAAGCCCTTAAGTTGTAACAATGACCCATGAACCTCTAAACCACCAGGTTTTTCTAAACCTTTGTGGAAAACGACAGCTCGTATTAGGGGAACATCATATATCCCTAAAAACTTAGAAAAAAGAACCAAGTTTGAAAAAGAAGAAACGAGTGAGTCGGAATAAGATAGTTGTATTTGTGCGGTGTAATATATGTAATATAGTGTGCTTATGCTTTACGATATATGTAAAAATTGCTTGTGTTAATAAGTATCTTTTATGAATCTAACTCTTGTCTATTTTACAGTATAAAAACACAAAATGGATAGACAACCCAATATTTTAGAAGACTTACCCGGAGACATGATTGATGAAATCTTGTCTAGAGTCGGTCAGAATTCCTCGGCACAACTATTTATGGCAAAATCAGTTTGTAAGACATTCGAAGAACTTTCCAAGAATGCCTTGGTTTATAAGAGACTTTCGTTTGAAAGATGGGGGATATCATATTGGGAAACCCATAAGTTACGATGTGTTTACTTTGACGCATATATTGCGGGGAACCCAAATGCTATTTTACGCAACGGGTTAAGAAATTATTTTGACTCAATGTATCCGAATATAGGACTTCAAGATTTAGGAAAAGCGGCTAACATGCAACATAAAGAAGCATGCTATGCTTACGGGTTAGTAATGTTCGCTTCTCACCAAAGTGAGAAAAATAACATCGGGCTACAACTATTAAACAAAACGTTCCCACAAGTGACAGAGTCGGTAATTGGGGTAAGAAATGAGGTTTTTAGGTTATTACGAGACTGTTGGTCATTACGTAACCCTCGTCCCTTTGACGAAGTTACAACACGCTGTCTTATCAACGGCCATAACGGTTATGTTCCACAAGACCAAGGATGGGAATTAGTCCTAGTAAAACCAGAATGCATGACTTGTTTCTGGACGTATGAATTACGTGTCTTTATTGCCTTTGCTGAACGACTTGTGTACTAGCTAGAATTATCTTCACAACTATCTTGTATCAAAGTTATTGTGTGCTATATTTCATGCTTTATGTAAAATAAGCGGTATTGTAAGTTTGTAAAATATTGTATAAAAGTTTGAACGCGAAATATTATTATAATCAGTTTTTCATATAGAATTGTAGTTGAATTGTATATTAGCTACTAAGTATGAACTTAACGGGTAGGTACTACCCGAATTTAAACTTATTAAACGCTAATATGAAGAAAAAGCTTTTATAAATGAGTTCATATTATGCTACGAAATACTATTAACTACTCTTAATATTCTGTATGATTAACTTGTTCCATTTGACTATTTTGAAGGAAATGGCACCGACTACTCGACACACCGTGAATATGAATGAAGAGGAATTCCGTACTTTCCTAGCTTCTAACATAGCCGCAGTACAGGCTGCGCTACATACCAAAAATAACCTTGGATCTAGCAGTACAGGATATCTTGTAGGATGCACCTACAAAGAATTCACTGCCTGCAAACCTTTGGAATTTGATGGAACCGAAGGACCGATCGGATTGAAATGGTGGACCGAGAAGGTTGAATCGGTATTTGCCATAAGTAAGTGTACTGAAGAGGAAAAAGTGAAGTACGCTACGCATACCTTCACAGGTTCTGCGTTAACATGGTGGAATACCTATCTAGAGCAAGTGGGACAAGATGATGCGTACGCACTACCGTGGTCAGCATTCAAGCACTTGATGAATGAGAAGTACCGTCCCAGAACCGAGGTCAATAAGCTCAAGACAGAACTTAGAGGGTTACGAACCCAAGAATTTGATATTACCACGTACGAAAGACGATTCACAGAATTGTGCCTATTGTGTCCGGGAGCGTTCGAAGATGAGGAAGAGAAGATCGATGCGTTTAAGAATCCAAGAAGATATAAGTTCACACGAGCCCACCTCCATACAACAGGCATGTAGAATGGCTCACAAACTAGTGAACCAGATTGAGGACAGAATTAAAGAACAGACGGCTGAAGAGGCCAATGTGAAGCAAGTCAAAAGAAAGTCGGAGGAAAACGGTGATAAGAATCACCAATAATACAACAACAGCAATTACAATAATAATCGCAACAATTATCCCAACAATCATAACATCAATCGCAACTACAACAAATGGCCCAACAACAACAACAACAACAACAACAGTAACTACAACAATCATCCTAACAACAATAACAACCGCAACAACAAAAACAATCAGAAGCAGCTATGCCAAAGGTGTGAAAAGTATCACTCGGGGTTCTGCACCAAATTTTGCAACAAGTGTAAAAGAAATGGTCATAGCGCGGCGAAGTGTGAGGTCTACGGACCAGGGGTTAACAGAATGAAAGGAACAAATGGTGTCGGAACGAGTAATGGCGGAGCAAGTAGTGTCGGAGCAAGTTATGCCAATGTAGTTTGTTATAAATGTGGAAAACCGGGCCACATTATTAGATATTGCCCGAACCAGGATAACACGAATGGACAAGGCCGCGGAAGAGTTTTCAATATTAATGCGGCAGAGGCACAGAAAGACCCGGAGCTTGTTACGGGTACGTTTCTTATTGATAATAAATCTGCTTACGTTTTATTTGATTCGGGTGCAAATAGAAGCTATATGAGTAGAGATTTTTGTGCTAAATTAAGTTGTCCATTGATGCCTTTGGATAGTAAAGTTTTACTCGAATTAGCAAATGGTAAATTAATTTCAGCAGATAATATATGTCGGAATCGAGAAATTAAACTGGTTAGCGAAACATTTAAGATTGACTTGATACCAGCAGAGTTAGGGAGTTTTGATGTGATAATTGGTATGGACTGGTTGAAAGAAGTGAAAGCAGAGATCGTTTGTTACAAAAATGCAATTCGCATTATACGAGAAAAAGGAAAACCCTTAATGGTGTACGGAGAAAAGGGCAACATGAAGCTACATCTTATTAGTAATTTGAAGGCACAAAAACTAATAAGAAAAGGTTGCTATGCTGTTCTAGAACACGTCGAGAAAGTACAAACTAAAGAAAAGAGCATCAATGATGTTCCCGTCGCAAAAGAATTTCCCGATGTATTTCCGAAAGAATTACCGGGACTACCTCCACATCGATCTGTTGAATTTCAAATAGATCTTGTACCAGGAGCTGCACCAATAGCTCGTGCTCCTTACAGACTCGCACCCAGCGAGATGAAAGAACTGCAAAGCCAACTACAAGAACTATTAGAACGTGGTTTCATTCGACCAAGCACATCACCATGGGGAGCTCCTATTTTGTTTGTCAAGAAGAAGGATGGTACATTTAGGTTGTGTATTGACTACAGAGAGTTGAATAAACTTACCATCAAAAACCGTTATCCACTGCCGAGAATTGACGACTTATTTGATCAACTACAAGGCTCGTCGGTTTATTCGAAGATCGATTTACATTCTGGATATCATCAAATGCGAGTAAAGGAGGATGATATTCCAAAAACTGCTTTTAGGACGCATTATGGTCATTACGAGTTTATGGTTATGCCGTTTGGATTGACTAACGCACCAGCTGTGTTCATGGACCTTATGAACCGAGTGTGTGGGCCATATCTTGACAAGTTTGTCATTGTTTTCATCGATGACAAACTTATTTACTCAAAGAATGATCAAGAGCACGAAGAACATTTGAGAAAAGTGCTAGAAGTATTGAGGAAAGAAAAACTGTATGCTAAGTTTTCAAAGTGTGCATTTTGGTTAGAAGAAGTTCAATTCCTCGGTCATATAGTGAACAAAGAAGGTATCCAGGTGGGCCCGGCGAAAATTGAAACCGTTGAAAAGTGGAAAACCCCAAAAACTCCGAAGCATATACGTCAATTTTTAGGATTGGCTGGTTACTACAGAAGATTCATCCAAGATTTCTCCAAAATAGCAAAACCATTGACTGCATTAATGCATAAAGGGAAGAAATTTGAATGGAAGGATGAACAAGAGAAGGCGTTTCAATTATTGAAGAAAAAGCTAACTACGGCACCTATATTGTCATTGCCTGAAGGGAATGAGGATTTTGTGATTTATTGTGACGCATCAAAGCAAGGTCTCGGTTGTGTATTAATGCAACGAACGAAGGTGATTGCTTATGCATCTAGACAATTGAAGATTCACGAACAAAATTATACGACGCATGATTTGGAATTAGGCGCGATTGTTTTTGCATTAAAGACTTAGAGGCACTACTTATATGGGGTCAAAAGTATTATATATACCGACCACAAAAGTCTTCAGCACATATTTAATCAGAAACAACTGAATATGAGGCAGCGTAGGTGGATTGAATTGTTGAATGATTACGACTTTGAGATTCGTTACCACCCGGGGAAGGCAAATGTGGTAGCCGACACCTTGAGCAGGAAGGACAGAGAACCCATTCAAGTAAAATCTATGAATATAATGATTCACAATAACCTTACTACTCAAATAAAGGAGGCGCAACAAGGAGTTTTAAAAGAGAGAAATTTAAAGGATGAAATACCCAAAGGATCGGAGAAGCATCTTAATATTCGGGAAGACGGAACACGGTATAGGGCTGAAAGGATTTGGGTACCAAAATTTGGAGATATGAGAGAAATGGTACTTAGAGAAGCTCATAAAACCAGATACTCAATACATCCTGGAACGGGGAAGATGTACAAGGATCTCAAGAAACATTTTTAGTGGCCGGGTATGAAAGCCGATGTTGCTAAATACGTAGGAGAATGTTTGACGTGTTCTAAGGTCAAAGCTGAGCATCAGAAACCATCAGGTCTACTTCAATAACCCGAAATCCTGGAATGGAAATGGGAAAATATTACCATGGATTTCATCACTAAATTGCCAAGGACTGCAAGTGGTTTTGATACTATTTGGGTAATAGTTGATCGTCTCACCAAATCAGCACACTTCCTGCCAATAAGAGAAGATGACAAGATGGAGAAGTTAGCACGACTGTATTTGAAGGAAGTCATCTCCAGACATGGAATACCAATCTCTATTATCTTTGATAGGGATGGCAGATTTATTTCAAGATTCTGGCAGACATTACAGCAAGCATTAGGAACTCGTCTAGACATGAGTATTGCCTATCATCCACAAACTGATGGACAGAGCGAAAGGACGATACAAACGCTTGAAGACATGCTACGAGCATGTGTTATTGATTTCGGAAACAGTTGGGATCGACATCTACCGTTAGCAGAATTTTCCTACAACAACAGCTACCATTCAAGCATTGAGATGGCACCGTTTGAAGCACTTTATGGTAGAAAGTGCAGGCCTCCGATTTGTTGGAGTGAAGTGGGGGATAGACAGATTACGGGTCCAGAGATAATACAAGAAACTACCGAGAAAATCATCCAAATTCAACAAAGATTGAAAACCGCCCAGAGTCGACAAAAGAGCTACGCGGATAGTAAAAGAAAAGATATAGAGTTTGAAATTGGAGAAATGGTCATGCTTAAGGTTTCACCTTGGAAAGCCGTTGTTCGATTTGGTAAACGGGGGAAACTAAGTCCAAGGTACATTGGACCATTCAAGATTATAGATCGTGTCGGACCAGTAGCTTACCAACTGGACCTACCTCAATAACTCGCGGCTGTACATAACGCTTTCCACGTCTCAAATTTGAAGAAATGTTTTGCTAAAGAAGATCTCACTATTCCGTTGGACGAAATCCAAATCAATGAAAAACTTCAATTCAATGAAGAACCCGTCGAAATAATGGATCGTGAGGTTAAGAGACTTAAACAAAACAAGATACTGATTGTTAAGGTTCGATGGAATGCTCGTAGAGGATCCGAGTTCACCTGGGAGCGTGAAGATCAGATGAAGAAGTAATACCCGCATCTATTTCTAGAAGATTCATCAACACTTTCAACAGCTTAAAATTTCGGGACGAAATTTATTTAACGGGTAGGTACTGTAGTGACCCGAACTTTTCCATGTATATATATATTAAATAAAATTGATATTTACATGATTAAGTGTTTCCAGTATGTTAAGCAATCAAACTTGTTAAGACTTGATTAATTGAAATAGGTTTCATATAGACAATTGACCACCCAAGTTGACCGGTGATTCACGAACATTAAAACTTGTAAAAACTATATGATGACATATATATGGATATATATATAGTTAACATGATATTATGATAAGTAAACATATCATTAAGTATATTAACAATGAACTATATATGTAAAAACAAGACTACTAACTTAATGATTTTGAAACGTGACATATATGTAACGATTATCGTTGTAACGACATTTAATGTATATATATCATATTAAGAGATATTCATACATCATAATATCATGATAATATAATAATTTAAAATCTCATTTCATATTATAAACATTGGGTTAACAACACTTAACAAGATCGTTAACCTAAAGGTTTCAAAACAACATTTACATGTAACGACTAACGATGACTTAAAGACTCAGTTAAAATGTATATACATGTAGTGTTTTAATATGTATTCATACACTTTTGAAAGACTTTAAGACACTTATCAAAATACTTCTACTTAACAAAAATGCTTACAATTACATCCTCGTTCAGTTTCATCAACAAATCTACTCGTATGCACCCGTATTCGTACTCGTACAATACACAGCTTTTAGATGTATCTACTATTGGTATATACACTCCAATGATCAGCTCTTAGCAGCCCATGTGAGTCACCTAACACATGTGGGAACCATCATTTGGCAACTAGCATGAAATATCTCATAAAATTACAAAAATATGAGTAATCATTCATGACTTATTTACATGAAAACAAAATTACATATCCTTTATATCTAATCCATACACCAACGACCAAAAACACCTACAAACACTTTAATTCTTCAATTTTCTTCATCTAATTAATCTCTCTCAAGTTCTATCTTCAAGTTCTAAGTGTCCTTCATAAATTCCAAAAGTTCTAGTTTCATAAAATCAAGAATACTTCCAAGATTGCAAGTTTACTTCCAAGTTTTCTAAATCCATTCCAAGTAATCATCCAAGATCAAGAAACCTTTGTTACTTATAGTAGGTTATCTTTCTAATACAAGGTAATAATCATATTCAAACTTTAATTCAATTTCTATAACTATAACAATCTTATTTCGAGTGGAAATCTTACTTGAAATTGTTTTCGTGTCATGATTCTGCTTCAAGAACTTTCAAGCCATCCAAGGATCCTTTGAAGCTAGATCCACTTTTCTCATTTCCAGTAGGTTTATCCAAGGAACTTGAGGTAGTAATGATGTTCATAACATCATTCGATTCATACATATAAAGCTATCTTATTCGAAGGTTTAAACTTGTAATCACTAGAACATAGTTTAGTTAATTCTAAACTTGTTCGCAAATAAAAGTTAATCCTTCTAACTTGACTTTTAAAATCAACTAAACACATGTTCTATATCTATATGATATGCTAACTTAATGATTTAAAACCTGGAAACACGAAAAACACCGTAAAACCGGATTTACGCCGTCATAGTAACACCGCGGGCTGTTTTGGGTTAGTTAATTAAAAACTATGATAAACTTTGATTTAAAAGTTGTTATTCTGGGAAAATGATTTTTATTATGAACATGAAACTATATCCAAAAATTATGGTTAAACTCAAAGTGGAAGTACGTTTTCTAAAATGGTCATCTAGACGTCGTTCTTTCGACTGAAATGACTACCTTTACAAAAACGACTTGTAACTTATTTTTTTGACTATAAACCTATACTTTTTCTATTTAGATTCATAAAATAGAGTTCAATATGAAACCATAGCAATTTGATTCACTCAAAACGGATTTAAAATGAAGAAGTTATGGGTAAAACAAGATTGGATAATTTTTCTCATTTTAGCTACGTGAAAATTGGTAACAAATCTATTCCAACCATAACTTAATCAACTTGTATTGTATATTATATAATCTTGAGATACCATAGACACGTATACAATGTTTCGACCTATCATGTCGACACATCTATATATATTTCGGAACAACCATAGACACTCTATATGTGAATGTTGGAGTTAGCTATACAGGGTTGAGGTTGATTCCAAAATATATATAGTTTGAGTTGTGATCAATACTGAGATACGTATACACTGGGTCGTGGATTGATTCAAGATAATATTTATCGATTTATTTCTGTACATCTAACTGTGGACAACAAGTTGTAGGTTACTAACGAGGACAGCTGACTTAATAAACTTAAAACATCAAAATATATTAAAAGTGTTGTAAATATATTTTGAACATACTTTGATATATATGTATATATTGTTATAGGTTCGTGAATCAACCAGTGGCCAAGTCTTACTTCCCGACGAAGTAAAAATCTGTGAAAGTGAGTTATAGTCCCACTTTTAAAATCTAATATTTTTGGGATGAGAATACATGCAGGTTTTATAAATGATTTACAAAATAGACACAAGTACGTGAAACTACATTCTATGTTTAAATTATCGAAATCGAATATGCCCCTTTTTATTAAGTCTGGTAATCTAAGAATTAGGGAACAGACACCCTAATTGACGCGAATCCTAAAGATAGATCTATTGGGCCTAACAAACCCCATCCAAAGTGCCGGATGCTTTAGTACTTCGAAATTTATATCATATCCGAAGGGTGTCCCGGAATGATGGGGATATTCTTATATATGCATCTTGTTAATGTCGGTTACCAGGTGTTCACCATATGAATGATTTTTATCTCTATGTATGGGATGCGTATTGAAATATGAAATCTTGTGGTCTATTGTTACGATTTGATATATATAGGTTAAACCTATAACTCACCAACATTTTTGTTGACGTTTAAAGCATGTTTATTCTCAGGTGAATACTAAGAGCTTCCGCCGTTGCATACTATAATAAGGACAAGATTTGGAGTCCATGTTTGTATGATATTGTGTAAAAACTGCATTCAAGAAACTAATTTCGATGTAACATATTTGTATTGTAAACCATTATGTAATGGTCGTGTGTAAACAGGATATTTTATATTATCATTATTTGATAATCTACGTAAAGCTTTTTAAACCTTTATTTATGAAATAAAGGTTATGGTTTGTTTTAAAAATGAATGCAGTCTTTGAAAAATGTCTCATATAGAGGTCAAAACCTCGCAACGAAATCAATTAATATGGAACGTTTTTAATCAATAAGAACGAGACATTTCATATATGATACGTTTTACAAACATTGCATTCGTTTTTAAAAGACAACTTTCATTACAACAAAAATTGACAATTATGTATACCATTTCATAATATCCAAACTATAAATGACTTAATCTGTCATTTACTTAATAATAATCTTTTTGAACTCAACAACTCGAATGCAACATCTTTTAAAATATGCCATGAATGACTCCAAGTATATCTTTAAAATGAGCAAACGCACAGCGGAAGATTTCTTTAATACCTGAGAATAAACTTGTTTAAAAGTGTTCACCAAAAGGTTGGTGAGTTCATAAGTTTATCATAAACAATAAAATTTAGTAATTTTGATAGAGCACAAGATTTAAATACAGTACACCTATCTCGTGTACGAAACCATTTTTCATAAATGCTTGGCATAGTACGTTCGTATCCTTTTCTCCCCCGTAGGTTGCCTTGCGATTTTTAATAACCGTACACATATCTCGTGTACAAAATAACATACACATAACCTGTGTATAAAAATCATTCTCTCTATATATATAACTTGCTTGGTAATTGACCTTAACATATAAAGCGCATCATGAATATCCCCAAAATAAATAGAACTTTCAGTCTGTAATATACAAGTATCGTCTGTATATATATAAACCTCGAAGTACTAAAGCATCCGTAACCCGGATGGGGCTGGTCGGTACCCATAGATCTACCTTTAGGATTTGCGTCAATTAGGGGCCACTTCCCTAATTCTTAGGTTACCAAGCTATAATAATCAGGGGTGATATTTGATATAATAATCCACAGAACAACTCGTCAATTAGGGGCAACATTTTTGTTGACGTTTAAAGCATGTTTATTCTCAGGTGAATACTAAGAGCTTCCGCCGTTGCATACTATAATAAGGACAAGATTTGGAGTCCATGTTTGTATGATATTGTGTAAAAACTGCATTCAAGAAACTAATTTCGATGTAACATATTTGTATTGTAAACCATTATGTAATGGTCGTGTGTAAACAGGATATTTTATATTATCATTATTTGATAATCTACGTAAAGCTTTTTAAACCTTTATTTATGAAATAAAGGTTATGGTTTGTTTTAAAAATGAATGCAGTCTTTGAAAAATGTCTCATATAGAGGTCAAAACCTTGCAACGAAATCAATTAATATGGAACGTTTTTAATCAATAAGAACGGGACATTTCATATATGATACGTTTTACAAACATTGCATTCGTTTTTAAAAGACAACTTTCATTACAACAAAAATTGACAATTATGTATACCATTTCATAATATCCAAACTATAAATGACTTAATCTGTCATTTACTTAATAATAATCTTTTTGAACTCAACAACTCGAATGCAACATCTTTTAAAATATGCCATGAATGACTCCAAGTATATCTTTAAAATGAGCAAACGCACAGCGGAAGATTTCTTTAATACCTGAGAATAAACATGTTTAAAAGTGTTCACCAAAAGGTTGGTGAGTTCATAAGTTTATCATAAACAATAAAATTTAGTAATTTTGATAGAGCACAAGATTTAAATACAGTACACCTATCTCGTGTACTAAACCATTTTTCATAAATGCTTGGCATAGTACGTTCGTATCCTTTTCTCCCCCGTAGGTTGCCTTGCGATTTTTAATAACCGTACACATATCTCGTGTACAAAATAACATACACATAACCTGTGTATAAAAATCATTCTCTCTATATATATAACTTGCTTGGTAATCGACCTTAACATATAAAGCGCATCATGAATATCCCCAAAATAAATAGAACTTTCAGTCTGTAATATACAAGTATCGTCTGTATATATATAAACCTCGAAGTACTAAAGCATCCGTAACCCGGATGGGGCTGGTCGGTACCCATAGATCTACCTTTAGGATTTGCGTCAATTAGGGGCCACTTCCCTAATTCTTAGGTTACCAAGCTATAATAATCAGGGGTGATATTCGATATAATAATCCACAGAACAACTCGTCTGTATACTAATTTATTAGAGGAATGTTTTGCTTGTGTATATCGCGTCAAACATTTATAAAAGCATTTCATGTATTCTCAGTCCCAAAAATATATATTTGAAAAGTAAGTAAAAAGGGAGCATATGAAACTCACAATACGATATTTTGTAGTAAAAATATGCATACGACTGAACTTAAGAATGCAGGAGTGGCCTCGAATTCACGAACCTATATCAATTATATATATTAAAACATATAATGACAATTAACCAGTTTATATATTAATATTATTAATATACTTCTTTTATTAATAATTTATTACTTAGTTAACTATATTCATTTTATATATTTTAAATAAATACTTAATATATGTATATATCAGATTTAAAGTATATGATATGTCATTTATTATAAATATCATATATTGATGTTTAAAAATATTATATCATGTATTAAAACTTAACATATGTTTATTTTCAATATTTAAAATAAATATTTAATATTAATTTAAGAAGGTAAATTTTCAATGTTAATATATTAAATTAAAATATTTTAGTATTAGTAATTATAATCATAAAAATAATGATATTAGTATTAATATTAATAACTTTAATAATAATCTTAGTGATAATAAGGTTACTAAAAATAATAGTGATAATGATAATTCTAATGATAATAATGATAGTTTTTAATGATAACAAAATGATAATTTCAGTGAAATGTTACTTTAAATGATAATACTAATTTTAAATAAAATGATAGATTTAAAATAATGATACTTTTATTAATAATGATAACAATAATAATACTGATAATAATAATAATAACTATAAGAATAATCCTTTTACTACTAATGATAATAATGATAATAAGTTTAATAATAACAATACTAATAATCATATTAATACTAATAATGATAATAATTATAATACTAGTAATAATAGCAATAGTAATAATACTAATAATAATAATAATAATATTAGTAATGATAATACTAATAAGTTTTAAATGATAATACTTATAATAATAATGATAATAACATTCATAATATTAATATTAGTGATAACAATAATTAACATAATAATAATAATAATTAATAATAATAATAGTAATAATAATAACAATAATAATAATAATAAGGAAATAATAATAATAAAAATAAAATAACTACCTCAAAGTGACAGGCTTTAAAAAAATAACGTCTCAGTCTGGGATCGAACCCTCGACCTCTCACTAATCAAAAACACTCCAAACCATCGAGCTGCCGTTTACATTTATGTTTTATTTCCTAACTTAATCACATTCATCTTTAGTTCGGTTTCTTTTTCTTCTTCAGCTATTCATCATCATCACAATCATCATCATCATCTCATACCCATCGTGATCATAATCATCATCATACTTCAAGATCATCATCATCATCATCATCGTTTTCGTTACCATCTCGACATCACCATTGGATATCATCATCACTCTTCATTCACAACATAACCAACAACCTCCATCATCATTTTTATATCTTCGGTTGAAACAGAAACACAGAAGTAGCAGCAGCAGTCCATGGCTATAGCAGTAATCACACGATTGCAGGTGGTGGTTGTGGTGACACGTTGGTGGTGTTTCTTGACTGGACAGAAACAGGAAAACAGGAACAGCAGCAGGTGGTTGTGATGGTTTTCAAACAGAAACGGAAACATTCAGCTGCAGTAGCAGCAATACAGCGACATCAGCAGCAGAAGGACGTATCGAGTGGTGATTGTGTTGATTGATCGAAAACAGAAAAACAGTTACAGCTGCAGGTGGTTTCATGGTGGTTTGATCGGTTTGAAATCAGAAAAGTACCTGCAGTAGTAAACAGTGATGAATGAATCGGAGGTGGCGGTTTGGTGTGACAACCCGGAAATTTCTGACCAAATTTAAACTTTATCTTTATATTATTCCGACACGATAAGCAAAGTTTGTTAAGTTAAATCTCAAAAATTTTAAACTGTATTCATACATTCATTTAACCTTGATCAGATTCCAATGATTCACGAAGCATTATATAATTGGATATGAATATAGATGTATATATATATGTATATATATAACTTGATAATGTTAACAAAGTATTAGATGTATAATACTTTACAGGAACATATTTGTTTTAATATATTTATCAACGGAAGTATAAGATAATATCAAATGATTGAATTATCAGTTACATTGGGATATGATTACGGGTCTCTGTTGTGAGGTCCACTGTGATTTAAGAAATCTATTCTTTTAACGGTATTTGGAAATAATGGTAAAGTGATCTTCAAGAGAGAACAAAGTGTCAAGTAGCGAGAGTTAGACAGATTAGTGGTAATTTTTGTTTGATTTCCAATACATGATTTCATACATTTATTTAACCTTCGGACTTTACCTTACACTTCACCAGCAAATGGTAATTTAAAAACTTGAAAACCTGTTATGAGTATATACGATCTTACTTTTCTAAAATATTTTTTGATATAACGATTTCCATTATTTTAACCTTTTAACAAAATGATTCCTAAATATATTTAGCTTTAAAAAATAAATTATAATATTTATTTGATTTAGTTTCAAATGTACTAAAACATTTTCAATTTAAAAAGAACTTTATTATTAAAATGTTTTATAAGATAATTTGTATATAAAAAATTTGAACTTAATTAAAGCTTTGTATTTGCAAATATATTTTGATAAATGTAATACGAAATAATAATTTCTAAATGATCTTTAATTATAATAAATTTTGAAATTTATTAGTTTTGAAAAACTAAATATTATATTATTAAGTAAACATTTCAATTATATATAAGGTGTGAAAATCTATATTTTTCTAAATGAATATATCCCTATATATATATTTTACAATATGATAATGTATAATATTAATTTAGATATAAAACGTTTTGATATTATTAAACATATTTTAATAAACAATGAGACGATGGTTTTTAAAGAAGTAAATGGCCAACACACTCGAACGTTCAAGTTACATTTCGAGTAATATAGTTTATGGGTAATTTAAGTCTATATTTTGACAAGGATACGAGTCACGAAACATAAAGTGCAGGTTTTCTAAGCGTACGAAAGAACGTTCAAAAAACCGAAACCGGAACATAAACTGGGCATCAATGTACAATTTATCCCCGTTAATGTTACAAGTCAACGATGCATATAAATATAATATAATATATAAATAATTATAAGAATTAATTATATAAATATAATTATTATTTAATAAGTGTCGGCAAATATAATTGGGCGAAGATGGCTGGCAAAGGGAACCCATGCGATCGCATGGCCCCAAGGCATAATCCCCATGCGATCGCATGGGCGGTTGTTGGCTGCCACTTCTATAAATCGAGCGAGTTTCTCATTCTGCTTCATTCATTCTCACTTCCTCCGTATATATTATTATTATTTATATTATTATTATTATTATTATTATTATTATTATTATTATTAAGATTATTAATATAAATTATTAGCATAATATTATTATTAGTAATATACATATATACATAAAATATTACGACGAGGTCATGAACGAGTTATTTTCAAAACTGGTTTTCGAGCGGGATAAAGCTAAGGAAATTATGGGTTATAGCTATGGAGGTTATAGGTATTGTTCGGAGGTATAGATCATGTGGTCAAACTAGTGTTTATCATCCCCGTTGCGTCTACGTACCTTTCTGCAATATTGAATCTCAATATTGATACGTTCGTGAATTCGATGCCAACCCTTCACTTGTTCAGTGCCGTAATTTGCATTATTGCTACAAAATACAGTATTGTGAGTTTCATTATTCCCTTTTTATATATATTTTAGGGCTGAGAATACATGCGCTGCTTTTATAAATGTTTTACGAAATAGACACAAGTACTAGAAACTACATTCTATGGTTGAATTATTATACCGGATATCACCTCTATTAGCTTGGTAACATAAGAATTAGTGTTTATTATAATTGCCACTAATTTACATGGATCTTAAAGATAGATCAATTCTCTACAGACGAGTGGTTCTGTCGATCAAATCTCTACAGATGAGTGGTTCTGTCGATCTATACTCTACAGACGAGTGGTTCCGTTTATCCTTGGGGATTTTTTTGATACATTTTGTTAATATGGGTTATCAGGTGTTCACTATATGAATGATTTTTGTACACAGGTTATGTGTACGATTTATTATTGAAATCTTGTGGTCTATTAAAAATTATGATAAACTAATGAACTCACCAACCTTTTGGTTGACACTTTTAAGCATGTTTATTCTCAGGTATGAAAGAAATCTTCCGCTGTGCATTTGCTCATTTTAAAGATATTACTTGGAGTCATTCATGGATATCTTTGAAATATGTTTAAACATGCTTAAAAGTATCAACCAAAAGGTTGGTGAGTTCATTAGTTTATCATAATTTTTAATAGACCACAAGATTTCAATAATAAATCGTACACATAACCTGTGTACAAAAATCATTCATATAGTGAACACCTGATAACCCATATTAACAAAATGTATCAAAAATATCCCCAAGGATAAACAGAACCACTCATCTGTAGAGTATAGATCGACATAACCACTCATCTATAGAGATTTGATCGACAGAACCACTCGTCTGTAGAGAATTGATCTATCTTTAAGATCCATGTAAATTAGTGGCAATTATAATAAACACAAATTCTTATGTTACCAAGCTAATAGAGGTGATATCCGGTATAATAATTCAACCATAAAATGTAGTTTCAAGTACTTGTGTCTATTTCGTAAAATATTTATAAAAGCAGCGCATGTATTCTCAGCCCAAAAATATATATAAAAAGGGAATAATGAAACTCACAATACTGTATTTTGTAGCAATAATGCAAATGACGGCACTGAACAAGTGCAGGGTTGGCCTCGAATTCACGAACGTATCAATATTGAGATTCAATATTGCAGGAAGGTACGTAGACGCAACGGAGATAATAAACACTAGTTTGACCACACGATCTATACCTCCGAACAATACCTATAACCTCCATAGCTATAACCCATAATTTCCTTAGCTTTATCCCGCTCGAAAACCAGTTTTGAAAATAACTCGTTCATGACCTTGTCGTAATATTTTATGTATATTAATAATAATAATATTATGCTAATAATTTATATTAATAATCTTAATATTAATAATAATAATAATAATATAAATAATAATAATATATACGGAGGTGTGAGAATGAATGAACCAGAATGAGAAACTCGCTCGATTTATAGAAGTGGCAGCCAACAACCCCCCATACGATCGCATGGGGATTGTGCCTTGGGGCCATGCGATCGCATGGGTTCCCTTGGCCAGCCATCTTCGCCCAATTATATTTGCCGACACTTATTAAATAATAATTATATTTATATAAGTAATTCTTATAATTATTTATATATTATATTATATTTATATGCATCGTTGACTTGTAACATTAACTTGGTTAAATTGTACGTTGATGCCCGGTTTATGTTCCAGTTCTGATTTTTCGAGCGTTCTTTCGTACGCTTAGAAAACTTGCACTTTACGCTTCGTGACTCGTACCTCGTCAAAATATAGACTCAAATTACCCATAAACTATATTACTCGAAATGTAACTTGAACGTTCGAGTGTGTTGGCCATCTGCTTCTTTAAATCATCGTCTCGTTGTTTATTAAAATATGTTTAATAATATCAAAACGTTTTATATCGAAATTAATATTATACATTAACATATTGTAAAATATATATATGCATATATTCATTTAGAAAAATATAGATTTTCACACCTTATATATAATTGAAATGTTTACTTAATAATATAATATTTAGTTTTTCAAAACTAATAAATTTCAAAATTTATTATAATTAAAAATCATTTAGAAATTATTATTTCGTATTACATTTATCTAAATATATTTGCAAATACAAAGCTTTAATTAAGTTTAAATTTTATATATATAAACAATTTATCTTATAAAACATTTTAATAATAAAATTCTTTTTAAATTGAAAACGTTTTAGTACATTTGAAACTAAATCAAATAAATATTATAATTTATTTTTCAAAGTTAAATATATTTAAGAATTATTTTGTTAAAAGGTTAAAATAATGGAAATCGTTATATCATAAAATATTTTAGAAATGTGAGATCGTATATACTCATAACAGGTTTTCAAGTTTTTAAATTACCGTTTGCTGATGAAGCGTAAGGTAAAGTCCGAAGGTTAGATAAACGTATGAAATCATGTATTGGAAATCATACAGGAATTTCCACTAATCTGTCTAACTCTCACTACTTGACACTTTGTTCTCTCTTGAAGATCACTTTACCATTATTTCCGAATACCGTTAAAAGAATAGATTTTTTAAATCACAGTGGACCTCACAACAGAGACCCGTAATCATATCTGATTGTAACTGATAATTTAATCATTTGATATTATCTTATACTTCGGTTGATAAATATATTAAAACAAATACGTTCCTGTAAAGTATTATACATCTAATACTTTGTTAACATTTTCAAGTTATATATATACATATATATATACATCTATATTCATATCCAATTATATAATGCTTCGTGAATCGTTAGAATCTGGTCGAGGTTAAATAAATGTATGAATACAGTTTAAAATTTTTGAGATTCAACTTAACAAACTTTGCTTATCGTGTCGGAATAATATAAAGATAAAGTTTAAATTTGGTCGGAAATTTCCGGGTTGTCACACCAAACCGCCACCTCCGATTCATTCATCACTGTTTACTAATGCATGTACTTTTCTAATTTCAAACCAATCAAACCACCATGAAACCACCTGCTGCTGTAACTATTTTTCTGTTTTCGATCAATCAACACAACCACCACTCGAACACGTCCTTCTGTTGCTGCTGTCGCTGTATTGCTACTACTGCAGCTGAATGTTCCTGTTTCTGTTTGAAAACCATCACAACCACCTGCTGCTGTTCTTGTTTTCCTGTTTCTGTCCAGTCAAGAAACACCACCAACGTGTCACAACAACTGCCACCTACAACCATGTGATTACTGCTGTAGCCATGGACTGCTGCTGCTACTTCTGTGTTTCTGTTTCAACCGAAGATAAACGATGATGATGGAGGTTGTTGGTGATGTTGTGAATGAAGAGTGATGATGATATCCAATGGTGATGTCGAGATGGTAACGAAAACGATGATGATGATGATCGTGAAGTATGATGATGATGATGATCACGCTGGGTATGAGATGATGATGATGATTGTGATGATGATGAATAGCTGAAGAAGAAAAAGAACCCGAACTAAAGATGAATGTATTTAAGTTAGGAAATAAAACATAAATGTAAACGGCAGCTCGATGGTTTGGAGTGTTTTCGATTAGTGAGAGGTCGAGGGTTCGATCCCGGACTGAGACGTTATTTTTTTTAAAGCCTGTCACTTTGAGGTAGTTATTTTATTTTTATTATTATTATTTCCTTATTATTATTATTATTATTATTATTATTATTATTATTATTATTATTATTATTATTATTATTATTATTATTACTATTATTATTATTATTAATTATTATTATTATAATTATGTTAATTATTGTTATCACTAATATTAATATTATGAATGTTATTATCATTATTATTATAAGTATTATCATTTAAAACTTATTAGTATTATCATTACTAATATTATTATTATTAGTATTATTACTATTGATATTATTACTAGTATTATAATTATTATCATTATTAGTATTAATATGATTATTAGTATTGTTATTATTAAACTTATTATCATTATTATCATTAGTAGTAAAAGGAATATTCTTATAGTTATTATTATTATTATCAATATTATTATTGTTATCATTATTACTAAAAGTATCATTATTTTAAATCTATCATTTTATTTAAAATTAGCATTATCATTTAAAGTAACATTTCACTGAAATTATCATTTTGTTATCATTAAAAACTATCATTATTATCATTAGAATTATCATTATCACTATTATTTTTAGTAACCTTATTATCACTACGATTATTATTAAAGTTATTAATATTAATACTAATATCATCATTTTTGTGATTATAATTAATAATACTAAAATATTTTAATTTAATATATTAACATTGAAAATTTACCTTCTTAAATTATTATTAAATATTTATTTTAAATATTGAAAATAAACATATGTTAAGTTTTAATACATGATATAATATTTCTAAACATCAATATATGATATTTATAATAAATGACATATCATATACTTTAAATCTGATATATACATATATTAAGTATTTATTTAAAATATATAAAATGAATATAGTTTACTAAGTAATAAATTATTAATAAAAGAAGTATATTAATAATATTAATATATAAACTGGTTAATTGTCATTATATGTTTTAATATATATAATTGATATAGGTTCGTGAATTTGAGGCTAACCCTGCATTCTTAAGTTCAGTCGTATGCATATTTTTACTACAAAATATCGTATTGTGAGTTTCATATGCTCTCTTTTTACTTACTTTTCCAATATATATTTTTGGGACTGAGAATACATGAAATGCTTTTATAAATGTTTGACGCGATATACACAAGCAAAACATTCCTCTAATAAATTATTATACAG
This sequence comes from Rutidosis leptorrhynchoides, assembly GCF_046630445.1. Taxonomy (NCBI): domain Eukaryota; kingdom Viridiplantae; phylum Streptophyta; class Magnoliopsida; order Asterales; family Asteraceae; genus Rutidosis; species Rutidosis leptorrhynchoides. The sequence continues at coordinate 271,148,114 of NC_092339.1, read as the reverse complement.
GCGAGTTATTCTGTGGATTATTATATCGAATATCACCCCTGATTATTATAGCTTGGTAACCTAAGAATTAGGGAAATGGCCCCTAATTGATGCAAATTCTAAAGGTAGATCTATGGGTACTGACCAGCCCCATTCAGGTTACGGATGCTTTAGTACTTCGAGGTTTATATATATATATATATAGACGATACTTGTATATTACAGACTGAAAGTTCTGTTTATTTTGGGGACATTCATGATGCGCTTTATATGTTAAGGTCGATTACCAAGCAAGGTTATATATATATAGAGAATGTAAGATTATTTGATTACCCATGGTGGTCGTGTTCTGATCGCCTGCCCCTCGGGATGGTATACGGTTCGGATCCCTGTAATGCGGTTCGGGTTTCCTGCCCGAAAGCGCGTGCGTGCGTGGCAAATGAGAGTATTCGATGCCAACAACTTGCCTTCAAAAAAAAAAAAACTTAAATGAATCTTGATTACAATGAATAAATCTAACCTAAGAGTTTAGAGAAAACCCTAAAAAGAAAAATGACCTAACCATAATTATTGAATTCTAAAAACTACCTATGAAAACTGAGACCAGAGGCCAAGCTGGCGGCTTCAATGGGAAGCCGACGACTTGCCTTAGGTCGGTGACTCCTTTTGCAAGTTTAACTTAATCCGCAAGCTTAAATCTTTAACTGTCACAATCAAGCCGGCGGCTTCAGGGAAGGCCGGCGGCTTCAAAGATCCGCCAAATCTTCTTGATTTTGTTTCAATTTTTACTCGAACTTGGTCAACAAGTTGAGAAACCGTGTTCATTAGGCCGGAGACTTCAGGATGAAGCTGGCGGCTTCCTTTTACTTTTGCTTGATCAATAAGTTCTTTCAATTTTACGGAGATTCTGGAACATTCTGACATATTTAGCTCCAAGCCGGCGGCTTCCTTGAATCCTTGCCGGTGACTTCCTTAGCCTTTCTGAAATTTCTCTATTTTTGATCCTGTTTGATACATAACTTTGACAAAATCATTAGAAATACCTTTTTCCCCTTTTTACCCATTTTAGTGTGTTTTGGTATTAAAATGATTCTAAAATATTCTGATAACTCCTCAAAATGTTATCAAAAAAACTGTATAATTTAGGAGTTATCAGTATCCTAAGATTGAGTTAAGCATGATTTGGTCATTGAGATTAAACTTGAGTTGAAATCACTTAAAACCCCCAACTATCGAAATTACTTAAGATAATCGGCAATACTATGTTGACTAGAGGCCAATTGAAAACCAACCTAGATCAAAAACACAATCAATTGCAATTTCTAAGTTAGTTGTCTAGATCATCCAAGGTGTTGAAGCACACATTGATTCACTTCTCAAATTACTAAGAGAGCTACACAACATATGTAATCAAAGTAAAGCCTAAAACAAACTCATAGCAATGGATCTTTAGCTAACTCAATAACACATGATCATGTAATTCATTCAAACAACATTATTCAATTGATTTGGGGCAAACTCTAGCATTAGAGATTAATAGATAAGCAAACACAAAAGATTTAGCCAATCATGGCTAAAATCAAACTAATAATAAGCATAGAAATGTAAACAATCATCATCTTTAAGTTATTACAAGTAATCAATGCAAAGTATTTGAAGTAAAGTGAAGATTACAACCCAAAATGTATTGAAGATGAAGATCTAAGCTAAACAATGATGGATCTTGAGCTAGCTTCCTTGAATCCACCCTTAAACACCAATGGATGATGAAATTAGGGTTTTGTGTGTGAAATTCGAACCTAAAGCAGCTGCTCTCTAAAGATGCATATGAAAAATGACCTAATCTCGTTCCTTTTATAGTGCTGAAAATCTGGGCTGAAACAGCGATAGGAGCGCCGCTTTTGGATTTAATGAGGAGTGGCGCTTTTGATTAGGAATGCCGCTTTTGGTTCAAATCAAGGGTGATGCTTTTGTTGTAGGAGCGACGCTTTTGCTGGATAGGAGCGACGCTTTTGGCTATAGGAACAACGCTTTTGCTCACTGGTGGAAAATGGAGTTGAAATGTGCATGAGAACATCGTTTTTGCAGTTGGTGCGGCGCTTTTGGCTCACAGGAGCGGCGCTCTTGAATGGGGAGCGGCGCTTTTGAAGCTGATTATGCACTTTCCATTTCCTTAGCCACTTTTGCCCAAGATTTGGTAAATTTTACACCAAATCAAGTCCTTAACCCCCAAATAACCATTTAGCTCAATAGCACAAAAAATAGTCTCCAAGATAGTCATAAACCAAGCAAAGTGAGGTAGATATCGCGAGATAAAACATATATAAATGTAGCGATATCATCGACCTTGGGATGTGAACACGTGTGGAAAGGTTTCCCATGAAGATTCTCTCGATTAATAGTTGAGGTTCCAAGTTCTCCTTGAAATGACAATGGATCAAGGACACGTGTGTAGCATCCTGTATTCAATTTCTTGGACTTCAAGAGTCCAAGATGACTTGGTTAAAGTTATTTCGATTGAAATCGTTATGGGTTAATCATCAATTTTACTATGGTGATAGTTTGGATCGTGGATTTTCGGGTGGTATCATCTCGTTATGGGATCCGTTCACATTTGGAAAGTTTACAAAAGTAGCAAGCTTCTAAAAACAGAAAGTGCCATAAACAGTACGTGGCTCAAACATCAAGTCATAAACAAAGTACAAAAGTACGTTTTTAATTTATTGAATGCAAGTAAAAGTTTTAAAATTTGCGACTCCAAATATGCAGACCCCTAGCATAGCGGAAGCATACAGCTAAGTACCTGAGAATAAAACATGCTTAAAAGTCAACAATGATGTTGGTGAGATAAAGTTTTATTGCGAACAATAAAGTAAGGTAGACCACGAGATTTCAGTATTCGAAAACAGTATAAAAGTGTATGCATAGTGGGCACCTGGTTACCAAACTTAATAACTGAAAGTACCCCCCGTATATGCAACTTGTCAAGGTGTGAATAGTTATGAAGTATTAAACACCCGTAGACTGCTAGCGCGAATAGCCCGAGTGGGGTTGTCAAACCCTATGGATCCATATCTAAGATTCACGCTTATCGGTTAGAAAACCAATAACTAACTGTTACCAAGCTAAAGGGATTTCTGACGTTATAGCCCACACATACAAAATTTCAAGTACTCTTGTCTAGTATGTAAATCATAAAACAACACATGTATTCTCAGTCCTAAAATAATTTAGAAAGTTTAAAGAGGGAGCATTATGTCACCTTGAGTGCACAACCACGATAACAAGTAACAACAAGTAAGTAAGGTATCCGATCCAATGTATCCTCAACCTAAGTTATAGTCATATAGTCAAAAATCTTATCTAATGAGTTTCTAATTTGTTCAAGTCATATATACATCATCATCATCATACTCTAAAGAAAACTAAGTTTTTTATTTCAAAAAGAGGTCAGTTTTTAATACTCAACTTCGAACAGCTGTTGTGTCCGCGTGATCAGTGACAAAGGCTCTGTTGTGAGTCCTCTTGTTGATGTCCGAAAATCAGACCCCAACTTATTGTTGTTAGATCATGGCGTTGGTCAAACCGTGAGCGGGTCAGAATTTTTCAGTACGTCATAAGAAAAACATATTGATTTGTCAGAGGGGTATTTCACAAAACGTACGACGGATTGCGATGAGGCCTATATGAAAAATCATCTACACAACCTAAGGAATCCAAATCTTAAACTCTTAGACCCCCGGGTATGCTAGTTGGATCAGATATTAGCTGATCGAGTTGCTATGATAGTTTAGACACTTTCTGACTCAAGTAAGGTGCACTTTTATTGCATGTTAGCAATATAGTTTCACCATTTTTGGTGTCTAAAGCTCTTATGTTGAAAAATGTTGCATCTTTATTAGATGAAAGTAGTAAATCTTTAACCTTTTTAGTAATCAAAGCTTCTACGTTCACAAAGATTGCATCTATACTATATAGGATTAGGAAAGCTACAACCTTTTTAGCGTTTCTAGCTTCTAAGTTTGCAAAGGTTGCACCTTTATAATATTTAGATAATAAAGGCTCAAGCTTTATGTTCAACTTTGCTTCTTTATCATATTTAGATGATAAAGACTCGAGCTTTATGTTCAAGTTTACTTCTTTATTACATTTTGATGATAAAGACTCAAGTTTACTATTTCATCACATAGAATTGATAAAGTCTCAATATTTAACTTTGATATATAATATTTATGCATCTTTAGCACATGTAAGTGTTAAAGACTTGATTTTTATCACCATAAAAATCATAAAAAGGTTACATGTAGATGAAAGCTATAACCTTTTGCAACGAAAGTGCTAAAGATTGCATCTTTCTTCCATTTACAAAAAAAAAAGTTTTTCATGGATCTTTAATCTAGAAGCTTAGATCTTCCTGTTTTAAGAGACCATTAGCTAAATGTTGAATTGTATAATGGAGATGATCTTATTACATGAATTGTGCAATACATAAGAGAGGCTTTAGCCAAAAACCCTAGCAATGACAAGTGGGCTAAGCCCAACAAACATAATACATGGGCTAAAGAACTATGCATAAATAATATGTCTAACATCCTCACACAGTTGGAGGGGGAGTATGCCGAACGCTCAAGCTAGAGCGAAACTCGTCAAACAAAGCAAACGGGAGACCTTTGGTGAATATGTCTGCAAACTGATATCTGGACGGAACATGTAGGACCCGAACCTGTCCCTGAGCAACTATATCATGAACAAAATGGATTATTAGAGAGGTAAACAGAGCTGACAGTGAAGCTCGCGCAGAAGGTTATGAATCTAGTAAGTCTCGGCGACTGCATTGGCAACCCCACGATACTCTGCTTCTGTACTGGAGCGAGAGGGCGAGAGTTTCCGCTTAGAAGACCATGATAGAAGGTTGTTACAGAGAAAAAAAATAGTAGCCTGAGGTAGATCGTCTAGTAGTTGGGCAACCTGCCCAATCAGCGTCAGAGTAAGCAACCAATGTGTTGGGAGAAGATGCTTATAATTGAAGACCAAGTTCAGTAGTTCCCTGAATATAGCGAATAATCCGTTGGAGGGCGTGCATGTGTTGCTCATGAGGGTCATGCGTGAAGAGACAGATCTGCTGAACGGCATATGAAATATCTAGTCGAGTGAATGTGAGATACAGTAATGCGCTGGAAAGGCTCCGATATTGAGTTGAGTCCTTAACAGGAGGGTCGTGACTAGTAAGTTTGTCACCCAGCTCAACCGGGGTCCTGCAGGGATTACATGTGGGAATACCAGCACACACAATAATATCGGTGGCATACTATTTCTGTGAGAGGAATATGCCAGATGCAGTATAAGTGGCGTGAATCCCAAGAAAGTAGTTTAAGGGGCACAAATCAGTCATAGCAAATTCCTTATGTAAGGAAGAGATAATCTACTGCAGTAAACCTGTGGAAGACACTATCAAGACAATGTCATCAACATATAAGAGAAGATATGCAGTATCGTGTCCCTGTCGATAAATAAAAAGAGAAGTATCACAGTGTAAGACCCGTTTAATCGTACGAAGCATCTTTGTAAAGCACATACGACGTATAACGGATATATATATATATAAAGGGCGTACGATGGGCTTAACGAGATAATATTCGAGTTGTGACGCGTAATAGAAGTGTTTGGGTGTTAGAATGGAGTATATAAGTGTGTAGGTGTATATGTATGGAATATATATGAGGTGAAACAAGTATATATATGTTGTATATATGAATGTGGTGTACGAGAGTTAAAAGAAGAAGTGTTTTAGTATTTTAACGTGCATGTACATTAGATTTATGAGGCATGCGAAGCGTGAACTCGTTACCATGGTCAAATGCATGAAAATGGGCCAAATCATGCTCAAGGTCGCGGCACAGAGCAGCTGATCGCGGCGCGACATTTCAAGGGAATCAAGATCAGGCAGCATGCAAACACGACCACCAGACCACGTAGTTAGTCGCGGCGCGGTGATGCTGCAGTTTTGGGTCCGAAACTTTGTAATTTTAAGGGTTCGTTGGGGGCACTTTGGTCATTTCGCGTGTGGATCAGATTATAGGCTCAAATCTCATCCACTCATCTCATTTTAATCTTTTCTTTTCTTTTTTCTTTCTAATTTCTCTCCCAAAACATAAAACCTTCCTAGATTCAAAGTGTAAATCGGGTGTGAAGATTCGTGATTCGATCTTTGGAGCAAGAAGAAACGTTATTCTCCTCATTCTTAGCTACATATTGATACTAGTGGTAAGTTCTAAATCCGAATTTTGTTCTTAAGATTCTTGTTCATATTTAGGGGTTTTGATTGTGAGTTCATAAATGAAACCCCATTAGTTGTTAATGGAAGATTAAAACGAAGATTCGGGTTTAGAAGTGATGGAGGTGGGTTTTGGGTTTGGTGAGCAAGTTTAAACATGTAAGACTTGAAAAGAGTCAGTAACCACTAGTATTAATGATTATTGAGGTATTGGAAGCCATTTGTGTTCATATGCTTGACTAATTTTGAAAAGAGTCAAAATTAGGGTTTGATGATGATTGTGGCCCGATTGTCAAATTAGTTGAGTTTATAAACTTAATTAAGTGAAGTAAAAGTATAAACTTGTGTTGGTGGCGTTTTGAAGTCAAAACTTGTAAATGTGAGAATTTGACTTTGTTAAGGGTCAAAATGGGTTTTGCTAGAATATGCGGACTAGCGTGTGTTTAATGGCTAAATGTAGTGTCTTTGGGTATTTCGAGAACGGGAACTAGTCTCGTTAGTTTCAAACCTTCATGTAGCGTTAAAAGTGCAAAACTGTGTGATTTGCACTTGTTGTTCATTTGGGCGGGTCGAGAGTCCAAATGAGCTTGTGTTGATGATTATGCGATAAATGGAATAGGTACGTTCCATTGGTGAGTTGCGGGATTGGATTAAACTTCATCGAGGCATTTAAGGTAAGTGTAAATTTACTATACGCATATGTATGTGTAAAATGGGTGCGTGTGTGTAGATTGGCCCTTGCTCGGGATTACTCTATGTTTGTGTGGGAGAATGGACTCCTCTTGTGCTTCGGGTCCATGTGATACACTTATGTGTTTTGGATTACTACCCTTGATGTTGTGATTAGCTAGCGTATTGGATAAACCCTTTGGCGATGGGTTTTGCTAGCATTTGTCGTGGAGATGATTAGGATAGTGAATCGCGTGATGTTCAGATTCACTAAGGAGCGTGAAGTTCAGCCAACCCAATTGTGATGTTTGACTAAGGTATGAGTCGCGTGATGTTCGGATTCATAAAGGCGCGTGAAGTTCGGCCATCCTTAATAGTCAAGTTGTTTAATGGTAGTGAGTCGCGTGAAGGTCGGATTCACTAAGGCACGTGAAGTTCGGCCAATCTTCAAGTGGTTTAGGTTAAGGGGTTAACCTTATTGATATTGTTGATTATACTTATTGTATATGCGTATATACTTATTGTTGTGTTGTAGCTAATCTTGTGGTGTTAGCTTGGTGATTACGTAGCGTGTAGCTACTTTGTGTATGTGCCCTTTTGTAGCTTGATTACCATGCGGAGGTGGTATGTGTTTACTTTTGTGCTTGGTGATGCGTAGTCATTTTATACATATGTATGTGTATATTATCTTTACATTTACTAAGTATTAGGTTACCCTCTCGTTGTTGATATTTTTATAGATTCGCGTGATGGCGGCTCGGGTAAGCGTGGGGATTAGAGATCTTGTCTAGGTTGCTTTAGAAGATCTTGCTTTTGGACTCGATTTAGGATTGGGTAGCGTAGTCCCAATCACCATGCTTGGTTTTGTGTAAAAGTAACTAGTCGGGTCATGTGACATATATCTCTTTACTCAAATGGGTCATGAGTAATAACCGGGTTATGATTTAACTAACGTATTATTGTATTAAGGAGTTTCAATTATTATTGTATGTTTTTAAGTTCATTGAACTTACTTTGATAACAAATACGTTTTGGAAATTGTGTAATGGGACCTAAAGTGTTATTTAATGTATATTTAAAAAGGAAAAATTTTTATGGGCCGGTAATCGACGGGTTGGGTCGTTACACACATCGGCTTTGGTGAAAGCTGATCCCCTTAGTATAACCTGCAAAGCGCTGAAACCAAACGCACGAGGCTTGTTGAAGGCCATATAAGGATTTCTGCAATATGCAGACATGATCCAGATATATGGAATCCCAAAACCCTGGTGGGTGATGCATATAGAGAGTCTCTGAGAGCTGTTCATGGAGAAAGGCGTTCTTGACATCTAGGTGATGAATAGGCCAGTGTCTGGAGAGCGCCAAACTGAGAACCGTGCGTATCGATGCCAATTTTACAACCCGGTTAAAAGTCTCATCGCTATCAATGCCAACCTGCTGGCTTCGACCGTTCGCAACAGTCGAGCCTTGTACCTGCTCAAATCATCATCTGCATTATACTTGTGCTTATATAGCCACATGGAGCGAACTATGTTCGTGTCCGATGGGCGAGGCAGAAGTTTCCAAGTACTATTTTTAATTAAAGCATTATATTCATCAGTCATAGCTTTTTTCCAGTTACGATCGTGAAGAGCTTCGAAGTAAGTTTGGGGAATGGGAGATATGGCGGTTTTATGAAGGTTGAGATGTTGAACTGGCTTGGTGGTGCCAATTCGGGTGCGGGTGATCATCGGGGTGAGTGGAGAGAGAAGTAGATGAAGATGTAGCCTCAGTAGGAGGAGGTCGTGGCTCATGAATAGAAGGGGGTGGAGGTGCGGGGTCAGTAGCCTCAGTAGGAGGAGGATGTGGCTCCGGAATAAGCTGAGGTAGAGATGTGGTGTCGGTAGCCTCAGATGGAGGAGGATGTGTCTCCTATGGTAGATTAAATGTTCGGGAAAAGAGATTTGGAAGAGGATCTAGAAAGTCATATGATGATGGTTGAGTGGGTGTCATGGAATCGAATGGGAAGCAAGTCTCACCAAAGATGACATGTCGAGAGAGGATTATTTTGTTGGTGGTAAGATCCAGATAGCAGTAACCCCGATGATTGGAGGGGTACCGAAGAAAAATAAATGGAGTGGACCGAGGATCAAGTTTGTGTGTGGTGGGAAGGTGAGGGTAGCAGTGGCAACCGGAGACTCGAAGAGTGGCGTAGTTAGGTTTTTGTTTGTAGAGAATGGATTGTGGGATGTCATGATTGATGGCGGAGGAGGGAAGAATGTTAAGAAAGTAGGCTGCCATGTTGAGAGCTTCCACCCAGTAGGTAGGCGGGAGAGGTGTGAGGGCAGGAGAATTGGGCTTGAAAGAGTAGGGTGTGTATTAGATTGTTAATGGTGCAGAGCATGCGTTCGGACTTTTCGTTTTGCTGAGAGGTGTGAGGGCAGGAGAATTGGAATTGAATACAATTAGTTTGAAGAAGTTGATGAAAAGAAGTGTAATCGAATTCACTGTAATTATCACATTGAAAAGCTTTGATTTCTTTATTAAATTGAGTGCGAACAAATGTAAGAATTTGTATGAATGTGGCAAGTGTGTCAGATTTATTGCGTAATGGAAAAACCCATACATAATACAAAAAATGATCAAGAAAGATAATATAATATTTTAAACCACTAATACTAGAAACGGGAGATGTCCATAAATCTGAATGTATAATATCGAAAGTAGCATGAACATTAGAACTAGAAACATAAAAAGAGATTCGCACGTGTTTTCCAAGTTGACATATATGGAAAAGAACAGGGGACGACGATTTATTACAAATAATATCTTTATTATAAAGGAGTCTCCGGAAAACATCTTGTCCGGGATGTCCGAGACGCTGATGCCATGTAGCCGGACTGGTGAGAAGAACCTGCTGAGAAGAGTGAGAGGTGGGTGATGTAAGTGGGTAGAGATCCCCGGTGCTATCACATCGGAGAAGCAGACGATGCGTCAAATAATCGTTCACAGAAAAAACCAAAAGGATCAAATTCAACAGAAACTAGATTATCACGAGTAACTTGATGAACATATATGAGGTTTTTAACTATATTAGAGGTTACAAGTACATTATTTAAATGTAATGGTCGGTGGACATTAGCTAACAAGCTATGGCCAGTATTAGTGACGGGAATGGTGTTCCCGTTACCAATGGCTACTGATGAATATTTGAAATTCTTAAAAGTAGTACTAAGGTTATTAATACAGGAGTTAAGATGTGAAGACGCACCCGCGTCCATGTGCCACCCGGTGCCACCATAATGGGGCTGAGCAGTGATAAAGCATTGGGCTTGCTTTTGGGCCTGCTGTTGAACTTGCTGTTGAACCTGCTGTTGAGCTTGAATTATTTGCAGAAGCTAATTTTGGGTGTTGAACAGTTTATTATTATTATTTTTAAATCAATAGTTTATTAGTGCCCAATATTTAGGCAAAAGGGCATTGAAAAAAAACTAGATCAGATCCATTTTTAATAAAAAAGGTGTAACCATCCATTATATCTAAAGTGGGCCACTTGTTTCAAAAGTCATCCCCTTTCCAACTCAATTAATCGTGCAGCTCTGTTCTTTTTTTCTTTTTTTTTTCTCACAAGAATTTCAGAAACAAATATAGATATTTTATATATCAAAAACAATATTACTCCGTATGTGAAATCAAAATCAGTATTACTCTGTATCTGAAATCAAAATCAGTATAGATATTGTATAGTGTGTATCATATCTATGGAGGATGAAGTGAGAATCACCAGTTACAACGTCGGTGCCGGTGACAACGGCGGTGGCGGCGGTAACCAAAGTGGTCGGAATTCCTTCAGAAGATCGTTGGAGGTGTTGGTGATATATCAACCCCCGGAAATACATAACTTTCCGGCTAAACAGGAATTTTTAGGTAGCGGCACGTGGCGATCGACGTTGGAATCACGTGGTGGAATCACTATCGTGGATGGCAGAAAGAATTTTTTTTTGGTTGATCATGCAGCAGGAAGGTGAAGAGTAGCATGTGTATTACGCGTTCGAGGTCAATGGGTTGTTTTTTCTAGTTATGTTAATAACGCATCTGATACCATGTTGAATTGTATAATGGAGATGATATTATTACTTGAATTGTGCAGTACATAATAGAGGCTTTATATAGCCAAAAACCCTAGCAATGACAAGTGAACTAAGCCCAACAAACATAATACATGGGCTAAAGAACTAGGCACAAATAATATGTCTAACACTAAAAAGCTTAGATCTAACAAAGATTCAAGAGACCATAAGCTAAAAAGCTTAGATCTAACAAAGATTCAAGAGACCATAAGCTATAAAGCTTAGATCTTAGATGATGATGAATATGAAATCAAAAAGCATGAAATAAAGTGAAGATAAACATGAAAAAGCAAGAAAACTTACCAGCTTTACAAGCAATTGAAAATGATTAAAACTATAGCTAAAACTTCCTTAAAGAAAAATTCAACACTTGAAAAATGATGAAGATAATGATGATGGTGGAGGTGGCCGTGGGTTTTGAGAGGATATATGGGTGGATTTGGTGTTGTTGAATGGACAAGAATGTTGGGAATCTAGTACTAATGTAGTGACAACATTTGCTTTTTGGTTGGTTAGTTGCTTTATGCTAAAAAAGCTTAATTTTAGTGGGTTAGTCATATTCCATCTAGTCTACTAATTTAATTAGGTTGGGCCATAAAATAAATAATACTTCTAGTTCAAATAAAATGCTAAGTCAAATAGTGAGCTAGTGTACACAAGTAAATAATTAAATTCTGTTAAATAATAATTAATTAGATAATTATTATTTATAAATAAAAATAATAATATTTCATTTATAATTAAAGAAAGATGTAAGTCATTTTAAGATTTAAGTCCTTCTGGCTACTGACGCTAACGGTCGAATTTCTTCAAAAATAAATTAAAGTAGGCTATTCATGAGAATACGCGTTTATGAGATATAGCGAATAATTTCTAAATAAATCATGACTTTAGAAAGTCGTCAAGATGACAAAAGTATATAAACAAGTAGATATCTATGAACACATATAAGAATGCAAGTCAAAAAAGTTGGGTCGTTACATTACCTACCCCTTAAAGAAAATCTCGTCTTGAGATTTTAGCCTAATGCCGATGGTGGCGTTGTGAAATGGTGAGGGTATTTCTGCTTCATCTGATCCAATCTTCCCCACGTGAACTCTGGTCCTCTATGAGCTTTCCAGCAAATCTTAACTATTGGAATGTTGTTTCCTTCAAATGTTTGACCTCGCGATCCATAACCTATAGTGGTTCTTCGATACATTGTAGCTTGTCATCGACTTGAATCTCCTCCAGAGGGATGGTGAGCTCTTCTTTAGCTAAACACTTCTTCAAATTCGACACGTGAAAGGTGTCGTGTACTCCGTTAAGATGTTGTGGCAGATTCAACAGATATTCCACCGGTCTAATTCGTTCTATTATCTCGAATGGACCCACATATCTCGGGTTTAACTTCCCTCTCTTACCAAATCGTATTAAGCCTTTCTAAGGTGATACCTCCAGCATTACCTTATCACCAAATGCAAACTCTAATGGTTTCCTTCTAATATCGGCGTAACTCTTTTGACGACTTCTGGCTGTTTTCAATCTGTCTTTGATTTGAACAATTTTCTCGGTAGTTTTGTGAATGATTTCTGGACTAGTAATCTGTCTATCTCCCAGCTCTTTCCATAAAGTACCTCAAATGGTGCAGCATCGATGCTCGAATGAAAACTGTTGTTGTAGGAAAATTCTGTGAGAGGTAGATATTTATCCCAGCCATTTCTAAAGTCAATCACACATGCACGAAGCATGTCTTCTAGAGTCTGAATGATCCTCTCACTCTGACCATCCGCCTGCGGGTGATAGGCAGTGCTCATATCCAGTCGAGTCCCAGTGCCTCTTGCAACAATTGCCACAATCTAGATGTGAAACGACTATTCCGATCTGAGATGCTGGATACGGGAACTCCATGTCTCGATACAATCTCCTTCAAAAATAGTCGAGATAACTTCTTTAGCTTGTCGGTTTCCTTCATTGGTAGAAAGTGTGCGGATTTCGTGAGACGGTCAACGATAACCCAAATCGTATCATAAACGCCCATGGTCTTTGACAATTTCGTGATAAAATGCATGGTAATGCACTCCCACTTCCACTCGGGAATCATCGATTGTTGCAGCAATCCTGGTGGTTTCTGATGCTCGGCCTTGACTTTGGAACAAGTCAAGCACTTTCCAACATATGTAGCAATATTAGCTTTCATGTTAGGCCACCAGTAACTTTCCTTGAGGTCATGGAACATCTTTCCCGTTCCTGGGTGAATCGAATATCTCGTCTTGTGTGATTCATCGAGATTGCCAAATCGTGGCACCCAAATTCTTCCAGAAAAATGTCGGGTTCCGTTTTCCCTAACTTCAAATTGTTTCTGTAGTCCTCTAAGAATCTCGTTCGGAATATTCTCTTCCTTCAGGGCTTCTAATTGAGCCTCCCAGATCTGTTTGGTGAGGTTCATGCGAATAGCCTGATTTAATGCCCGAACTCTAAGAGGTGGAGTTCTCTCCTTTCGATAAAGGGTATCAGCTACCACATTCGCCTTCCCGAGGTGATAGCGTATATCACAGTCATAGTCGTTTAGCATCTTAACCCAACGACGTTGTCTCATGTTTAATTGCTTCTGATCGAAGATATTCCAGAGGCTCTTGTGGTCGGTGTACACTGTGCTCTTGGTCCCATATAGATAATGCCTCCACATCTTAAGTGCAAAAACCACAGGTCCGAGCTAATCGTGTGTTGTGTAGTTTTACTCATGAGTCTTCAGCTGTCATGAGGCGTAGATGATAACTTTAGTGCATTGCATCAGCACACAACCAAAGCCTTATCGCGAAGCGTCATAATAAATCACGAAATCTATGTTTCCCTCCGATAGCGATAAGATCGGTGCAGTGGTCAGCTTCTGCTTCAGTTCCTGAAACGCAGACTCTTGCTCTGTAACCACGCATAATTCTTACCCTTATGCATCAGTACAGTGAGGGGTCGAGCTATTCTGGAAAAATCCTGAATGAATCGTCTGTAATAGCCTGCAAGTCCTAGAAATTTTCGGATCTGGGTTGGGGTTTTCGGTGTCTCCCATTTACTAATGGCTTCGATCTTGGTGGGGCTTACATGAATTCCATTACTACTAATCACATGGCCTAGGAATTTCACTTCCTTCAACCAAAAATCACACTTAGAGAATTTGGGATAAAGTTCTTCCTTTCTTAGCAATTCTAACACCAATCTGAGGTGTTGCACGTGCTCTTCTTCGATCTTCGAGTAAATCAATATATCATTAATAAAGACAATGACAAACTTGTCGAGATAGGGGCTACATACACGGTTAATAAGATCCATGAATATGGCAGGTGCATTCGTCAAACCAAATGGAATCATGAGAAACTCATAATGGCCATAGATAGTTCGGAATGCGGTCTTAGAGATATCGTTATCCTTCACCCTCGACTGGTGATAACCTGACCGTAAATCAATCTTCGAGTAAACGCTTGATCCTTGTAGCTGATCGAATAGGTCGTCAATCCTTGGAAGAGGATATCAGTTTTTGATCGTAAAACTTGTTCAACCCACTGTAGTGGATACAAATCCAGAAAGATCCGTCCTTCTTCTTCAAGAACAAAATGGGAGCTCCCCAAGGTGAAGAACTTGGTTGAATAAATCCACGTTATACTAATTCTTGTAGTTGGCTCTGCAACTCTCTCATTTCGGTCGGTGCAAGTCGTTAAGGCGCGCCAGCTACAGGTGCAGCTCCCGAGACTAAATCAATCTAAAACTCCACCGATCGTGGTGGGGGTAATCCTGAAAATTCTTCTGGAAAAACTTCGGAGAATTCGTTTACAATCAGCACATCCTTGACGCTTTTCTCGTCAGTTTCCAACTTCTTCACATGCGCCAAAATAGCATAATGCCCTTTCCGCATGAACTTCTGAGCCTTCAAATAGCTAACGAGGTTCAGCTTCGGGCTACGTCTGTCTCCGTAAACTAACAATGGCACACCATCCTCGCGAGGTATATGAAGAATCTTCTCTCCACAAACAAATTCCTCTTTTACCTTAGACAGCCAGTCCATGCCAACTATCACCTCAAAGCTCCCCAACTTAATGGGTAGCAAATCAATTTTAAAATCCACACTAGCTAAGTGTATTATACTTCCGCGACAAATTTGATCTACCCTCTCAAATTTACCATTAGCCACCTCAACCAAGTACTTCTCATCTAAAGGAACTAATGACCAATCTAACTTAGAGCAAAAATTTCTACACATATAACTCCTATCGGCACCAGTATCAAATAAGACAGAAGCTAATAGCTTATTAACAGTGAACGTACATGTGACCAAGTAAGGATCCTCGCAGGTATTTCTAACATTCATGTTAAAGACCCTTCCACGCACTGGCCGTACATCCTTCTTCTTGTTAGGACAATCATTCCTAAAATGACCCTGTAGGCCACACTCAAAACAATTCTTTGGTGCATTCGGGTTTGCTCTCACAACTGGTGTGTTGGTCCTACAATCTTTACCAATGTGACCCCTCTTCTTACACTTCTCGCACACCATATTAAAATACCTAGTATGATGCTTATAGCATCTCTTGCACTGAGGAAGGTTACCTTTGTAGTTTGGGTTAATGCTCCTCCCTTCATTGTTTCCCCTAAAGTTCTCATGCCTCTTCGCTGGGTTCTATTCAGTACCTCTACTCTTGTTTCCATCTCATTTGCTCTTCCCATCACTTGCTCCAATCCCTGACTGTACCTTCGCTGGCTCTCGACGGGTGACCTGATCCATCAAGGTCTGCTCTATGCGCATTGCTTTCTAAATAGTCCCTGGTTTTGAAGAAGTGACATTTCCTTGAATGTACTTAGGAAGTACCCATACATACCACTCCATCCGTTTGTACGTAGGAGTAACCATTGCAGGGCACATTAAGGCCAACTCCAAGAATCTCTGGTTGTAACTAGCAAGTTCAGTTCCTGAGACCTTTAACTCCCAGAATTCTGTCTCTATCTTCTGAATCTTGGTGCTAGGGTAATATTCCTATATCATTACCTTTTTGAATTTTTCCCATGATGTTGCTTCATCAATTCCATGAGCTTGGGCGAACGTGTTTCACCACGTCAGAGCACCATCTGCCAGCGTGCAAGATCCGTACTTAACCTTGTGCACGTCAGGGCAGTTGCTAACTCAAAATACTGATTCTAACTTCTCGAACCATCTCATCAACCCGACTGGTCCTTTCGTTTCGCTGAAGGACTGCGGTTTGCAACTTCCTTGTAGGAACACCCGGTTCGAGCATTCAGGTTAGCCATGGGATTCAGTACAAGATTGGCGTTAGCCAAAGCCGCATTCACACTGGCAATCACCATTTCCTCGATCTGGGCCACAGTAGGAGTTCTTCCCAGATTTGCGTTATTGCCTGCGGCTCTCCTTGTTGTCATTGATCTTCCAAACACATAGTTTTGACTCCATTCAATATTCATCATTTAATAATAATAAAGTCGTAATAGTATGGTAATCAAGTATTTAAACATCAAATAACTTGTTAACTAAGCATGGCAAGCTAGAGACCGATATCATAATACAATCATACAATTTCTAAAAGAAAACGCCATGTAATTATTCAAATAACATTAGGTTCCTTACATAATAAGAAAAATTCGCATACAATCTATAAGTTTCCATACAATGCATAGGTGAAATCATGAAACTACTAATGGAAATACAAAGTGAGATCTACTACATAGTGTAACGACCCGACTTTTTCGACTTACTTTTGTGCTTGTTACTTTCACGAAACTGCGTATTTGTGCGTACTGTGTTGGTTTATATTCTGGGATCTTATTTCATGTTAATTACTTTCGTTAATACCATAAAACGTGCCATTAAGTACTTAGTTACTTAACTTGATCCCCGAATGCTTTTATGACCGTTAGTGCCACTTGACGTTTAGAACGAGCTATATGTTTTGGTACACGTTTAACTTTTATCGTAATTGGAATATTACGACTACGTAATACTAATTGTTATCTCCTAATAATAATTACTTGGGTTTTTGGTTGCTTAATTACGCTTAGTAATTTACTTATGCTCACTAGTTAGTCTTGTTACTAGCATTTTTATTACCCATTATCACAAATGTTGCATGGGATCCTAATAATAAGCACCACCTTTAGACCACCACTAAGAAAAAAGGGTCCCCTTGTCCCCCCCCCCCCCCAACCCCACGGCCACCACCACCCATCACCACTATAAATACCAAGCTATTCTCATCCATTTTACACTTGATCTCATTCTCATTTTACACACACTTACTCTTTAATTTTCTCTCTAGTCTTTCTCACTCTAAAAATTGTAACTTTTAAATTTTCTTCTTCTTTTTCTTCTTCTTCTTATTCTTCTCTAAATTACGACATCATCATTATCTTTATAATATCAAGCTTGTTAGCTTTTTGATCTTGTTATATCTTGTAGATTCAAACTTTGATTTCAATCCTTCAAGAACATTAAAGATTCAAGCTTTCTAGCTTTGAATATTCATTACTTTGATGGATCTAAGCTTTATAGCTTAAGATCACTTTATTTTTGTTAAAAGATCAAAACTTGTGTTTATGATATTCATGAAACTTGAAGATCTAGCTTCATGCTTTAAAGATCTTCAAGAACATTCAAGATTTAAGCTTTCTAGCTTTGAATCTTCATTACTTTTGTTGGATCTAAGTTTTCTAACTTATGAACTCTTTTATTTTGTTAAAAGATCAAAACTTGTGTTTATGATCTTCATGGAACTTGAAGATCTAGCCTTTTGCTTTGAAGATCTTCAAGAACATAAAAGATTCAAGCTTTCTAGCTTTGAAATCTCATAACTTTTGATAAAAGGTGAAATGTCCCGAAATTTCAAGCTGTTGGAGGTATTGACGCATCTTCTGGAAATAGGTGTGCGTATTTTTTCTTCATCTGATCTTCACGTTCCCAGGTGAACTCGGGTCCTCTACGAGCATTCCATCGAACCTTAACAATTGGTATTTTATTTTGCTTAAGTCTTTTAACCTCACGATCCATTATTTCGACAGGTTTTTCAATGAATTAAAGTTTTTCATTGATTTGAATTTCATCTAACGGAATAGTGAGATCTTCTTTAGCAAAACATTTCTTCAGATTCGAGACATGAAAAGTATTATGTACCCCGGTGAGTTGTTGAGGTAAGTCAAGTCGGTAAGCTACTGGTCCGACACGATCTATAATCTTGAATGGCCCAATGTACCTTGGGTTTAGTTTCCCCCATTTACCAAATTAAACAACGCCCTTCCATGGTGAAACCTTAAGCATGACCATTTCTCCAACCTCAAATTCTATATCTTTTCTCTTAATGTCCGCGTAGCTCTTTTGTCGACTTTGGGCAGTTTTTAATCGTTGATGAATTTGAATGATTTTCTCTGTAGTTTCTTGGAGAATTTCTGGACCCGTAATCTGTCTATCCCCAACTTCACTCCAACAAATCGGAGACCTGCACTTTCTACCATAAAGTGCATCAAACGGTGCCATCTCAATAATCGAGTGGTAACTGTTGTTGTAGGAAAATTCTTCTAACGGTAGATGTCGATCCCAACTATTTCAAAATCAATAACACATGCTCGTAGCATGTTTTCAAGCGTTTGTATCGTCCTTTCGCTCTGCCCATCAGTTTGTGGGTGGTAGGCAGTACTCATGTCTAGACGAGTTCCCAATGCTTGTTGTAATGTTTGCCAAAACCTTGAAACAAATATTTCATCCCTATCAGAGATAATAGAGATTGGTATTCCATGTCTGGAGACAACTTCCTTCAAGTATAATCGCGCCAACTTCTCCATTTTATCATCTTCTCTCATTGGCAGAAAGTGTGCTGACTTGGTGAGACAATCGATTATTACCCAAATTGTATCATAACCACTTGCAGTCCTTGGTAATTTAGTAATGAAATCCATGGTAATGTTTTCCCATTTCCATTATGGGATTTCAGGTTGTTGAAGTAGACCCGATGGTTTCTGATGTTTAGCTTTTACCTTAGAACACGTCAAATATTCTCCTACGTATTTAGCGATATCAGCTTTCATACCCGGCCACCAAAAATGTTTCTTGAGATCTTTATACATCTTTCCCGCTCCAGGATGTATTGAGTATCTGGTTTTATGTGCTTCCTTAAGTACCATTTCTCTCACATCTCCAAACTTTGGTACCCAAATTCTTTCAGCCCTATATCTGTGACGACCCGGAAATTTCCGACCAAATTTAAACTTAATCTTAATACAATTCCGACATGATAAGCAAAGTCTGTAATGTTGAGTCTCGAAAATTTTAGAACTATGTTTCATATATTCATTTAACCATTGACTGTTTCCAACGATTCACGAACTTATAACTGTAAACAGAAATATATATATATATATATATATATATATATATATATATATATATATATATATATATATATATATATATATATATATATATATATATAGTAAATTAAGTATATCAATGAACTATTATGTGATTTAATTATCATGAAAGATAACGTAAAATAACTGAAATTTATTATTTTGAATATATATGGTATATTGAATATAAAGAATTTCGAACATAAATTGTCAACGTTAATAAAGTATTAAATGTATACCTTGAGTTTATTTATCTCAAAATATTTAATATAATTAATTACGTAATCAAACATGATTTAAAACATAATTATATATATAGTCGTGTAATTATATATGATTTCAATATATAAATATTATTACATGTATATCGTAATATATACATATATAAAATGTATAAGTATTAAATATTTAATATATGTTATTATGAAATATATTATAAAATTATTAAATATAACATAATTAATATAATTAATAATACATAGTGTTAATATATTAAATTTAATTACAAGTTTGAATATGGTTGTTATATTAATATTATTGTTATTATTATTATTTTTAATATTGTATTAGTAATATTGATTGTATTATTATTATTATAAATACATTTATTAATTATTAATATTAAACATATAGGTATAAAAATCAGAAAATTACGCGTAATATCAATCAGTTTTTTTTTTCAACTTTTCTGTTCTGCTTGTGTGATTATGTCGACACCATTCCTTCGATTTATATACAACATCTATCTCATCCTCCGTTATTAATCAATCAACTACTACCATCATTATCAATTACACTCTGCTAGTATTTTCTGTGAATCGAAAATAAAACTCAAATAATTTGAAACGTGTTCTTCATAAACTGCTTTAATCAATCGGTCAGTTTAGAGTTAAACATCAAAATCTGTAAATGCAAATATGTTAGGGATCATTAAACCGATCTATTTGTAAGTTATCAAGCCTCAATTTTCTCTTTTGATTTCGAATTTGATAGGTCAAACTTTATAGCAAAAAGTCAAATCGGATTTCTTCATTCAAATTAAGTTATTGTAGGTTGTTTTAGGTTTAATTGATAATTTCTAAAGTTTATATAGATGATTTAAAATGTCTTTCATGTTATATTCATAAGCTAAAAGGATTCAGATTTTGAAAATGGGTTTGGGAGTTCTTCGCGAGCTAACAACAGCAGGTTATCTGTTTATAATTTTTTTTTCCTTTCCTTTTCTTTTGATTCTGTTGAGCAATTCATCAACCACTGGTTATATCTAATTAAATTCCAAGTTTTAATTCAAAATTTAAAACATGTTGATATGATATGAATTGGGTTCTGGGTGAAGAAGAAGATGAAGGCACTGTGAAACGGGTTATATATAAATAAGTGGTAGTATTAATCATAAAAATGAAAACAAACGAATGGTTAAGTGTTGGTTTGGTTAAACGGGAGGTCGCGGGTTCGAGTCCCGTATGGTGCAATTCTTTTTAGAGAAGGGTATATACTCTTTTTTTATCTTTCTTATTTATTCCTATCATTATTATTATTGTTAGTATTATTATTGTTATAATTATTATCAATTGTATATCATTATCATTATTAGAAGTATTATAGTTATTAGTATCATTAATTAACACTTATTATTATCAGTATGATTATTACTAATAAATATTATTATATCTGTCACTAGTATTGTTAATATTAGATATTATTATTATTACAAGTAATATAATTACAATTAGTAATGATAAAATAAGTAGTTAGTATCATTCAATATTATTATGATAAGTATTTAGTATTAATCAAATAAGTATTGTCTTAACAATATCATTATTATTATTATTAGTATTATGATAAAAATTTGTTGTAAGGATTATAATTATATATATATGAATAGAAATATGGAAATGAGTAAAACTATAAGTAAGTCATAATCTAAATAAGATATTATTACTATTATTATTATTAGAAGCATTATTATTAGTAAATCATTAATAACGATCATAAACAGTAAAACTAATATTTTCACAAGTATTATTATTAATATCATTGATAAAATTTACTAATAGGGTTATTATTAAAATATGTATATTATTAATGTTATTATCATTATTTTTACTAATACTAACTTTGTATAATAGAACTAATGTTTTAATAAACAAATGAAATACAAACATAAATATATATATATATATATATATATATATATATATATATATATATATATATATATATATATATATATATATATATATATATATATATATATATATATATATTTAATACATATAACATAACAAACAAATGAATATATAAGACATATACATATATTATTAATATAAAAAATAATATAATTAGTAAATTATATATATATGTATATATAAACTTATTCGATTACAATTATGTATATTAATAAATATACAAATGATATAGGTTCGTGAATCCGAGGCCAACCCTACATTGTTCAATATAGTCATATGTATTTTTACTACAAAATACATTAGGTGAGTTCATTTGATTCCCTTTTACTCTTTACATTTTTGGGACTGAGAATACATGCGCTACTTTTACAACTGCTTTATTAAATGCTTTTGAAATACATTTTGAACTGTGAATACACGAAATGCTTTTATAAATGTTTGACGAGATAGACACAAGCAAAACATTCCTCGAATGAATTATGTGGACGTGATAATTGCCACCATTGAATTATGTGGACGTGATAATTGCCACAATTGATATGAATATTTTCCCCTGATTATTATTGCTTGGTAACCTAAGAATTAGGGAACATCACTAATTTTGAGAATTAGTGCACGCCTAATTGACGCGAATCCTAAAGGTAGCTACCGGGTTTAACACCCCCACCCAGAATGTTCACTAGACGGATGGGCTAGTGGGCGTGGTGTTTAGTACTTCGAAGTTTATATGATTATTATACAGACGAGATGTTCTGTTTTAGGGATATTATTATGCGCATTATATGTTAAGGTCGGTTACCAAGCCAAGCTATGAAAGCAATGAAAAGTGAATGTTATGTATCGAGAGAATGATTTTATACACAGGTTATGTGTATGTTATTTTTGTGCACGAGATATGTGTACGGTTACTAGGATTTATGAAAGATGATTTCGTACATGAGAAAGGTGTACTGTATTTAAAAGATATCGCATGTACATTACAGGTGGGTATAGGATTCGGGCCCATTTGTACCATGCAGCATTTAAATCTTGTGGTCTATCAAAATGATGAATTTTATTGTTTTATGATAAACCTATGAACTCACCAACCTTTTGGTTGACACTTGAAAGCATGATTATTCTCAGGTATGAAAGAAATCTTCCGCTGTGCATTTTCTCGATTTAGAGATATTACTTGGAGTCATTCATGACATATTTCAAAAGATGTTGCATTCTAGTCGTTGAGTTCATCGAGATTATTACTAGGTCAATTATAGTTGGATATATTATGAGATGGTATGCATGCCGTCAACTTTCGATGAAATTAAAGTTTGTCTTTTAAAAACGAATGCAATGTTTGTAAAATGTATCATATAGAGGTTAAGTACCTCGCGATGTAACCAAATGTAATGTATTCGTCCAGATAGATTAGGACGGGTCTTTTCAGTTGGTATCAGAGCGGTGGTCTTAGCGAACCAGGTCTGCATTAGTGTGTATAACTGATGAGTTGTTAGTATGCATTAGTGAGTCTGAACTTCGACCGTGACTGCATGTCAAAAGTTTTGCTTATCATTTCTAGTCGAAAATCATATGCTTATCATCCTTAGAAAATTACCTGCTTATCATCCTTAAAGTCTAGACACGTCTTACTGCCTCTATTGCATGGACTGTGTATAGATAAATTCATATCTTAGCGTATCTGTTATTGTTACCTTTGCCTGACAGCTTCCGTAGATTCCTCCGTAACTTATGGGATTTTAGTATTATATATGCATATGTAAATTATGTATTGCAGGGTACTAATCTACATCTTATAATCTAATTCTTATCAAAAATCCTTCATCTGATCGTACGAGATGAATCCCTCAACCAGTTCATGTTCCTCGAATTCCGACAACTATTCCGATATGGAAACACACTTGAACTTCGAAAGCAGTATAACTGGAAAGGATCAACAAAATCAGTCATCACCAATTCAGGATGAATTGGCGATGGGTTCGTAGTCGACTAAACCAACAGAGATAAGAAGAAAGCGATCCTTTCCATTCCACCAACCGAATTTACCTCTTGGCGATGAACCTGAAACACCTACCGGCGAACCTGTTTATAATACTATTTTCTCTCTCATTTTCCGAATATCTCACCAAGATTATATTCTATCTAAAATTCTAAACCTTATTCATTCGCTCGTTCCAACCGACAATCACCCCGGAATAATAGAAGAAGTCAACAAACTTCGCGCTCGAAAAATAAATTTGAAGAATATGGTGCAAAATGTACCAGCTTCAGCAACATCACCGGCACCAACAGTACCATCAGTAACAGCACCAGTACCATCAACAATCCATGCCTCAACATCTCATTCTGTACCTCGAGTATAATCATCGTTCTATGTATCATTCTACATCGATTATCTTCGTTCTACATAGCGATTAAGTAATCTCTAAATGTTTTAGAGATTATGTATTCTTGTTCTAACGGTAAACCAAATGAGTTTAATATCATAGTAACTCAATGAATCCATGATTACATCTGAAGAAAATATATATGTATATATGTTTTCATAAAGATTTAATTAAAAATTCTTTCGTATAAAGTGTTAATTGTGAAAATATTTTAACGGGTAGGTAATACCCGAGGAATATTCAGATTTCACATTAATAAGTTACAATGTACATTCTTCAAAGCTGATTCAATAGTCGTTTACTATCCTACTTACATCCACCGATATACAAATCTGTTCACCACAGAATAACCATATTCATCCAATTTCATATTTGGATTTTGATTTATCAGAATCCAACAAGTGGCATAATGAAGAAAACATTTGACAAAATAAAATTTGTTAGAAACAAACAAATTAACTATGAGGAATTTTGTTAAGAATCTACGCTAACTGTTCCTAGCTAACTGATTACATTTTATTTATCGCAGTTTATTTATCGCAATTTAACTATCACAATTTTGTTTATCGTCATTTAATTTCTGTTATTTACTTTACGCATTTAATTTATCATCATTTAATTTATGTTATTTATTTTACGCAATTTAAATATCGGGACACGTAAACAAGGTTTTAACATATCATATCGACACATCTATATATATTATATGGAATCACCATAGACACTCTATATGCAGTAATGATCGAGTTCTCTATACATGGTTGGGGTTGATTCTCAAATAATATATATACTTTGAGTTGTGATCGAGTCTGAGACATGTACACGGGTCACGATACGTATTAATTAATTCGAATATTATATATTAAGCTATATATGAAATATTGGACTGTCAACTGTGGACTATCAACGGTGGACTGCCGACATTGGACAATTAAAATGAATTAAAATATTGATTATAACATATGAAACTAAACAATTCTTCAAGTTTGCCACTTGATATCATCTTAAACCTCATTTGAATCTTGACGATTTCAATCCGTGTTCAAACCTTTCATGATTCTTGAAAACACCACAATCGAGAGGATGAACCAACCACAACTTCATCTACTGAAGGAAGGATTTATGCACATAGTTATGCACCTGAAAAACCCTCAGAAACTGAGTAAAAGTTTAACACATAGCTGTGTTAATTCCTTTGGTGTTATTATTACCCAAATTAACTTTGCAATCCCTTTCTAAATTAGCCAATTTTGTCACAGCTCCAACAAGTCAACTTCGACTTTTCACTCGGATTAGCTTATTATAACCCTGATATATAAGTTGTCTTTCGTCATCAATACCGGGAAACCGTTTATATCCCACTACATTAGCAGTAAACTTATCAGCAACTTCAGTGATCTTTGAATTTCTGAAAAATCACTATATTCAGTGAAACCCTATAATTTACTCATTTACATCTTATAACGGGAATTACTGTACCAATTACCGTGAATTAGCAATCAGTATTTTGAAATCTCGTAGCATGTCTACATCAACAGTTATAAGTATACATATAATGCTTATCTCTTAGAATTATGATCTTCCACTCTGAAATTTTGAAAAGCACCCAGTCTACAAATCAATACTCCAAAAACTGTACAAGCTGAATACAGCAGCAAAAAAAACTGTACAAAACCTTAACCGTCGAAGGTATAAAGATAAAGAATAAGTGTGTTGGCAAAGCTCACAAAATTTGGAACCAGAAAACGGATTAAGCAAACCATGAAGGAGGATGTGGACAAATCACAAAGACTAAACCTGCCCTCAAAGAAACCAAATGATTCAGTACCTGTTGAAGTCATTAACGAATACCTTACTCCTGACCCTAAACTCTTGCGAACAAATTTTCTTCATCAACCTTCGATCTTAGAAATTCCAAAATATCATCATAAATATCTTCGATATTTCTGAGGATATTTTCATAAATATTCTTGTCCGAAATTATTTATCTCTTCGCGCTATCAGTGTTACATCATATAGAAACTGTTAGTTTCAATATTCTGTAAACTTTCGAGCTTGAAATATGAATGTTATTGAAGTAGTGTTGGGAACTGATGCATGAGTTAGTATAGTATAATGACACTTGATCAACGTGATTATATTACAGTAAGTCATGCTGAGTTTCTAAATGGAACGTGATGATTCACAGATATAACGACATTATGTGCCATGTTACACGACTCTTACATTATATCTAATCTCTAAACATATCAAGAAAATATTTTTCTTGATGATTCGGTCTTTTTCGAGGTATTCTAGTAATTTGACAAATCAACTCGTGCTCTTACGTTCTTTCTTCTTTAGAACATTAAATTCATTCGAAACTCAATACTTACGAATTCTGGACCATTACTCGCATTACTAGAGGTCGAGAATAGAATAAAAAGGCAAAGAGCTCCAAAATATAAGAGAAAATATAAAGTCCAATAAGAACACGGAGGTTACAAATCATGGATATTAATACGAATAGCAATATAAAGACACGGTAGAATTAAGAATAGTATCACCCTAAGGTAATAGTAAAAGTAAACAGATTTTTTTGGTGGAAGATTGAAAAGAAGGGTGACAGAAATAATAATTAGGAAAATATCAAGGATTAGAACTGGATTAAGCATTTTAATAATCTTTTGGGATATATGAACTAAGAAAGAAAGTATAGGAATGGTGAAACTAATGGAACGGAAAAAGTTTTATTTATAATGGGAATATCAGACAGAGAAATCGAGGCAGTTCACCGTATTTAATTATAGAGATCTTAATTTCCTTACTCGCCGAAGAATCAAATCTTTTAGATTTCGAAGATTTTCTTTATATCCCTTGAATTCCGGAATTCAACCGAGAGGACGTCAAAAGCTAAGACGCACCTTATTTTCTAAATTCAACCTGACTACGTCAAAAGCTAAGACAAATCTTTACTTCTTTATTTTACTCTTTTGTGATAACTTCATTCGTACTCTTCGAATAATCGAATTGTTTTATCTATATTGCTCAATGATGATAAAACTCAAATTTCTAACTCGTATGAGTCATGAAAACATTTATTATGATTAGCCATGACAACCACGATCAAATTTCGGGACGAAATTTCTTTAACGGGTAGGTACTGTGACGACCCGGAAATTTTCGACTAAATTTAAACTTAATCTTAATACAATTTCGACATGATAAGTAAAGTCTGTAATGTTGAGTCTGGAAAATTTTAGAACTATGTTTCATATATATTCATTTAACCATTGACTGTTTTCAACGATTCACGAACTTTTAACTGTAAACAGAAATATATATATATATATATATATATATATATATATATATATATATATAGTAAATTAAGTATATCAATGAACTATTATGTGATTTAATTATCATGAAAGATAACGTAAAATAACTAAAATTTATTATTTTGAATATATATGGTATATTGAATATAAAGAATTTCGAACATAAATTGTCAATGTTAAGAAAGTATTAAATGTATACCTTGAGTTTATTTGTCTCAAAATATTTAATATAATTAATTACGTAATAAAACATGATTTAAAACATAATTATATATATAGTCGTGTGATTATATATGATTTCAATATATAAATATTATTACATGTATATTGTAATATATACATATATAAAATGTATAAGTATTAAATATTTAATATATGTTATTATGAAATATATTATAAAATTATTAAATATAACATAATTAATATAATTAATAATACATAGTGTTAATATATTAAATTAAATTACAAGTTTGAATATGGTTGTTATATTAATATTATTGTTATTATTATTATTATTTTTAATATTGTATTAGTAATATTGATTGTATTATTAATATTATAAATACATTTATTAATTATTAATATTAAACATATAGGTATAAAAATCAGAAAATTATGCGTAATATCAATCAGTTTTTTTTTTCAACTTTTCTGTTCTGCTTGTGTGATTATGTCGACACCATTCCTTCGATTTATATACAACATCTATCTCATCCTCCATTCTTAATCAATCAACTACTACCATCATTATCAATTACAGTCTGCTAGTATTTTCTATGAATCGAAAATAAAACTCAAATAATTTGAAACGTATTCTTCATAAACTGCTTTAATCAATCGGTCAGTTTAGAGTTAAACATCAAAATCTGTAAATGCAAATGTGTTAGGGATCATTAAACCGATCTATTTGTAAGTTATCAAGCCTCAATTTTCTCTTTTGATTTCGAATTTGATAAGTCAAACTTTATAGTAAAAAGTCAAATCGGATTTCTTCATTCAAATTAAGTTATTGTAGGTTATTTTAGGTTCAATTGATAATTTCTAAAGTTTATATAAATGATTTAAAATGTCTTTCATGTTATATTCATAAGCTAAAAGGATTCAGATTTTGAAAATGGGTTTGGGAGTTCTTCGC
This sequence comes from Rutidosis leptorrhynchoides, assembly GCF_046630445.1. Lineage (NCBI taxonomy): Eukaryota > Viridiplantae > Streptophyta > Magnoliopsida > Asterales > Asteraceae > Rutidosis > Rutidosis leptorrhynchoides. The sequence continues at coordinate 271,119,676 of NC_092339.1, read as the reverse complement.
GAGCTAACAACAGCAGGTTATCTGTTTTTAATTTTTTTTTTCTTTTCCTTTTCTTTTGATTTTGTTGAGCAATTCATCAACCACTAGTTATGTCTAATTAAATTCCAAGTTTTAATTCAAAATTTTAAAACCTGTTGATATGATATGAATTGGGTTCTGGGTGAAGAAGAAGATGAAGGCACTATGAAACGGGTTATATATAAATAAGTGGTAGTATTAATCAGAAAAATGAAAACAGACGAATGGTTAAGTGTTGGTTCGGTTAAACAGGAGGTCGCGGGTTCGAGTCCCGTATGGTGCAATTCTTTTTAGAGAAGGGTATATACTCTTTTTTTATCTTTCTTATTTATTCCTATCATTATTATTATTGTTAATATTATTATTGTTATAATTATTATCAATTGTATATCATTATCATTATTAGAAGTATTATAGTTATTAGTATCATTAATTAACACTTATTATTATCAGTATGATTATTACTAATAAATATTATTATATCTGTTCTAGTATTGTTAATATTAGATATTATTATTATTACAAGTAATATAATTACAATTAGTAATGATAAAATAAGTAGTTAGTATCATTCAATATTATTATTATAAGTATTATTAGTATTATTCAAATAAGTATTGTCTTAACAATATCATTATTATTATAATTAGTATTATGATAAAAATTTGTTGTAAGGATTATAATTATATATTTATGAATAGAAATATGGAAATGAGTAAAACTATAAGTAAGTCATAATCTAAATAAGATACTATTACTATTATTATTATTAGAAGCATTATTATTAGTAAATTATTAATAACTATCATAAACAGTAAAACTAATATTTTCACAAGTATTATTATTAATATCATCGATAAAATTTACTAATAGGGTTATTATTAAAATATGTATATTATTAATGTTATTATCATTATTTTTACTAATACTAACTTAGTATAATAGAACTAATGTTTTAATAAACAAATGAAATACAAACATAAATATATATATATTTAATACATATAACATAACAAACAAATGAATATATAAGACATATACATATATTATTAATATAAAAAAATAATATAATTAGTAAATTATATATATATGTATATATAAACTTATTCGATTACAATTATGTATATTAATAAATATACAAATGATATAGGTTCGTGAATCCGAGTCCAACCCTACATTGTTCAATATAGTCATATGTATTTTTACTACCAAATACATTAGGTGAGTTCATTTGATTCCCTTTTACTCTTTACATTTTTGGGACTGAGAATACGTGCGCTACTTTTACAACTGCTTTATTAAATGCTTTTGAAATACATTTTGAACTGCGAATACATGAAATGCTTTTATAAATGTTTGACGAGATAGACACAAGCAAAACATTCCTCGAATGAATTATGTGGACGTGATAATTGCCACCATTGAATTATGTGGACGTGATAATTGCCACAATTGATATGAATATTTTTCCCCTGATTATTATTGCTTGGTAACCTAAGAATTAGGGAACATCACTAATTTTTAGAATTAGTGCACGCCTAATTGACGCGAATCCTAAAGGTAGCTACCGGGTTTAACACCCCCACCTAGAATGTTCACTAGACGGAAGGGCTAGTGGGCGTGGTGTTTAGTACTTCGAAGTTTATATGATTATTATACAGACGAGATGTTATGTTTTGGGGATATTATTATGCACATTATATGTTAAGGTCGGTTACTAAGCCAAGCTATGAAAGCAATGAAAAGTGAATGTTATGTATCGAGAGAATGATTTTATACACAGGCTATGTGTATGTTATTTTTGTGCACGAGATATGTGTACGGTTACTAGGATTTATGAAAGATGATTTCGTACACAAGAAAGGTGTACTGTATTTAAAAGATAGCGCATGTACATTACATGTGGGTATAGGATTCGGGCCCATTTGTACCATGCAGCATTTAAATCTTGTGGTCTATCAAAATGATGAATTTTATTGTTTTATGATAAACCTATGAACTCACCAACCTTTTGGTTGACACTTGAAAGCATGTTTATTCTCAGGTATGAAAGAAATCTTCCGCTGTGCATTTGCTCGATTTAGAGATATTACTTGGAGTCATTCATGACATATTTCAAAAGACATTGCATTCGAGTCGTTGAGTTCATCGAGATTATTACTAGGTCAATTATAGTTGGATATATTATGAAATGGTATGCATGCCGTCAACTTTCGATGAAATGAAAGTTTGTCTTTTAAAAACGAATGCAATGTTTGTAAAATGTATCATATAGAGGTCAAGTACCTCGCGATGTAACCAAATGTAATGTATTCGTCCAGATGGATTAGGACGGGTCTTTTCAATATCGAGTTCCGTCTTCCCTAATATTAAGATGTTTCTCCGAACCTTTGGGTATTTCATCCTTCAAATTTTCCTCTTTTAAAACTCCCTGTTGCGCATCCTTTATTTGAGTAGTAAGGTTAGTACGAATAATTATATTCATAGCTTTTACCCGCATAGGTTCTCTGTCCTTTCTACTCAAAGCGTCAGCTACCACATTCACCTTCCCCAGGTGGTAACGAATCTCAAATTCGTAATCATTCAACAACTCAATCCACCTATGCTGCCTCATGTTCAGTTGTTTCTTATTAAATATATGTTGGAGACTTTTGTGGTCGGTATATATAATACTTTTGACCCCATATAAATAGTGCCTCCAAGTCTTTAATGCAAAAACAACAGCGCCCAATTCCAAATCATGAGTCGTATAATTTTGTTCGTGAATCTTCAATTGTCTGGACGCATAAGCAATTACCTTCGTTCGTTGCATTAATACACAACTAAGACCTTGCTTTGAGGCATCACAATATATCACAAAATCATTACTCCCTTCAGGCAATGACAATATAGGTGCTGTAGTTAATTTTTATTTAACAACTGAAACGCTTTCTCTTGCTCATCCTTCCATTCAAATTTCTTCCCTTTATGTGTTAATGCAGTCAAGGGTTTTACTATTTTGGAAAAATCTTGGATGAACCTTCTGTAGTAACCAGCCAGTCCTAAAAATTAGCGTATATGCTTCGGAGTTTTCTGGGTTTCCCATTTTTCAACGGTTTCAATCTTTGCCGGATCCACCTGAATACCTTCCTTGTTTACTACGTGACCTAGGAATTGAACTTCTTTCAACCAAAATGCACACTTTGAAAACTTAGCGTACAATTTTTCTTTCCTCAACAATTCGAGCACTTTTCTCAAATGTTCTCCGTGATCTTGTTCATTCTTTGAGTAAATAAGTATGTCATCGATGAAAACAATGACAAACTTGTCAAGATATGGCCCACACACTCGGTTCATAAGGTCCATGAACACAGCTGGTATGTTAGTCAAACCAAACGGCATAACCATAAACTCGTAATGACCGTAACGCGTCCTGAAAGCAATCTTCGGAATATCATCCTCCTTCACCCGCATTTGATGATACCTGGAACGTAAATCGATCTTCGAATAAACCGACAAGCCTTGTAGTTGATCAAATAAGTCGTCGATTCTCGGTAATGGGTAACGGTTCTTGATGGTAAGTTTGTTCAACTCTCGGTAGTCGATACACAACCAGAATGTACCATCCTTGTTTTTGACAAACAAAACAGGAGCTCCCCATGGTGATATGCTTGGTCGAATGAAACCACGCTCTAAAAGTTCTTGTAATTGGCTTTGGAGTTCCTTCATTTCGTTGGGTGCGAGTCTATATGGAGTACGAGCTATTGGTGCAGCTCCCGGTACAAGATCTATTTGAAATTCAACAGATCGGTGTGGAGGTAGTCCCGGTAATTCTTTCGGAAATACATTGGGAAATTCTTTTGCGACGGGAACATCATTAATGTTCTTTTCTTCGGTTTGTACTTTCTCGACATGTGCTAGAACAGCATAGCAACCTTTTCTTATTAGTTTTTGCGCCTTCAAATTACTAATAAGATTTAGCTTCGCGTTGCTCTTTTCTCCGTACACCATTAAGGGTTTTCCTTTTTCTCGCATAATGCGAATCGCATTTTTGTAACAAACGATTTCTGCTTTCACTTCTTTCAACCAGTCCATGCCAATTATCACATCAAAACTCCCTAACTCTACTGGTATCAAATCAATCTTAAACGTTTCACTAACCAGTTTAATTTCTCGATTCCGACATATATTATCTGCTGTAATTAATTTACCATTTGCTAATTCGAGTAAAAATTTATTATCCAAAGGCGTCAATAGACAACTTAATTTAGCACAAAAATCTTTACTCATATAGCTTCTATCCGCACCCGAATCAAATAAAACATAAGCAGGTTTTTCATCAATAAGAAACGTACCCGTAACAAACTCCGGGTCTTCCTGCGCTTCTGCCGCATTGATGTTGAAGACTCTTCCACGACTTTGCCCATTTGTATTCCCTTGGTTTGGGCATTTACTCTTGACGTGACTCGGTTTCCCACATCCATAACAAATAAAGGCGGCATTATTTTTCCCGACATTATTTGTTGCATTATTTTTGTTAATCACCAGTCCGTAGACTTCACGCTTCGCAGTGCCATGACCACTTATTTTACACTTAGTACACGTTTTCGGGTAGAACCCAGTCGGATGGTATCCTTCACACCTCTGGCATGGCTTCTGCCTTTTGTTATTATTATTGGGATGTTTGTTGTTGTGGTTGTTGTTGTTGTTGAATCGGTTGTTATAGTTGTTGTTGGGGTTGCGATTTTTGCCGTTGCGGTTGATGTTACGGTTATTGGGATAGTTGTTGTGATTGTGATTGTGATTGTGATTATTGTCATTGTTGTATTGGTGACCCTTGTCACTGGTTTCTTTCCACTTTCTCTTGACTTGTTTCGTGTTGGTCTCTTCGGGTGCCTGTTCTTTAATCCTTCCCTCAATCTGATTAATGAGTTTGTGAGCCATTCGACTTGCCTTTTGTATGGAGGAGGGATCGTGCTAACTCACATCTTCTTGAATTCTTTCTGGTAACCCTTTTACAAATGCGTCGATCTTCTCTTCTTCATCTTCGAACGCTCTTGGACACAATAAGCACAACTCTGTGAATCGTCGTTCATACGTGGTGATGTCAGAACCTTGTGTTTGTAATCCTCTAAGCTCTACCTTGAGCTTATTGACCTCGTTTCTGGGACGATACTGCTCATTCATCAAGTGCTTGAATGCTAACTACGGTAGTGCTTAAGCAGCATCTTGTCTCACCTGCTCGAGATAGGTGTTCCACCATGTTAACGCAGTACCCGTGAAGGTATGCGTAGCATATTTTACTTTGTCTTCTTCAATACATTTACTTATGTTAAACACCGATTCGACCTTCTTGGTCCTCCGTTTCAATCCGATTGGTCCTTCGGTTCCATCAAATTCCAAAGGTTTGCAGGCAGTGAATTCTTTGTAGGAGCATTCTACACGATTCCTTGTGGAATTAATTCCACTGCTAGATCCAGAGTTATTGTTGTTATTTTGCATTGCGACCTGCACTGCGGATATGTTCGTAGCAAGAAAAGCACGAAAGTCTTCCTCGCTTACGTTTAAGTTCTGACGAGTCATCAGTGCCATTTCCTTCAAAAATAGCCAAAAGAATTGAGTTAATCATATAGAATATTAAGAGTAGTCAATAGTAGTTCGTAGCATAATATGAACTTATTTATAAAAGCTTTTTCTTCATATTAGCGTTTTATAAGTTTTAATTCGGGTAGTACTTACCCGTTAAGTTCATACTTAGTAGCTAACATACAATTCAACTACTACAATTCTATATGAAAAACTGATTACAATAAATTTCAAGTTCAAACTTTTATACAATAATTTACAAACTTACAATACCGCTATTTTACATATAGCATGAAATATAGCACACAATAACTTTGATACAAGGCAATTGCGAAGACAATTCTAGTTTAACGCAAGTCATTCAGCGAAGGCAATAAAGATACGTAATTCATAGGTTCAGAAGCAAGTCATGCATTCGGGTTTTACTAATACTATTTCTCATCCTTGGTCTTGTGGAAAATAACCGTTATGTCTGTTGGTTAGGCAGCATGTTGTAACATCATCAAAAGGACGATGGTTACGTAATGCCCAACAGCCCCGTAACAATCTAAAAACCTTATTTCTCACTTCAACTACTGAATCCGTCACTTGTGGGAATGTTTTATTTAGAAGTTGTAACCCGATGTTCTTTTTCTCAATTTGGTGAGAACCGAACATCACTAACCCGTAAACATAACATGCTTCTTTATGTTGCATGTTTGAAGCTCTTTCTAAAGAACGAAGTCCTATGTTGGGATATGTGGAGTCAAAATAGGCTCTCAACCCGTAGCGGAAAGTTGTAGTAGGGTTTCCCGCACTTAATGCCTTAAAGAAAACACGGCGTAACTTAGGTTCTCCCCAATGTGATATACACCATCTATCAAAGGAAAGCCTTTTATAAACCAAGGCATGCCTGTAATGTCTTTCAAATGTCCTACAAACTAATTTTGCCATAAATAATTGTGTCGATGAATTTCGATCGACTTTAGACAAGATTTCATCAATCATATCCCCTGGTAAGTCTTTTAAAATATATGGTTGTCTATCCTTAACGTCCATTGTGTGTTTTTATAATGTAAAAGAGATGAAAAATTAGATCTTGTAAATGATGATAAAATACAAACATTACAAGCTATTTTTACATACAGCATAAAAGTATAAACACACTGCAATACATGTATTACATGGCATGGTAATAATAATTGACTTCAACTCTTTATTCCGACTCACTTGTTTCTTCTTCTTTAGACTCGTTTCGTTTTGCTAATTTTCTAGGGATAGTTGGTGCTCCTCTAATACAAGCCGTCCTTTTCACAATTGGTCTAGAAAAACCCGATGGCTTAGATGTTCCCGGGTTATAGTGAAAGTTTAAAAAATACGGGTGTTTACGATATAACCCATCGGGATATTTCATGTTAACATAGAGTTCATCTGTTTTGGACTCGAGTTTTTCTATTTTGATAGCTTTTCCTTTATTATTTTCTTTTGCCTTATTAAATTGAGCTGGGGTAATTTCTATAACATCATCGGAATCCTCGTCGGGATCCGATTCATCGGAAAATTGGTAATTTTCCCAATATTTTTCTTCCTCGACGGAAACACCATTGACCATTTTTAACTTTGGTCCATTGGTTGAGGATTTTCTTGTATTTAACTGTTTTTCTGTAGTTATTAATATTTTTTTCTCCGGAACCTCTTCTTCTTCCGGTTCCTCTTCTTCCGGTTCCTCCTCTTCCGGTTTCTCTTCTTCCGGTTCCTCTTCTTCCGATTCCTCTTCGGGAATTTGTGAATCTTTCCAAAATACATTCGACTCTTCATTATTATTAGGTGAGTTGATGGGATTTGTACTAGATGTAGACATCTATCACACAATATGAAACACGTTAAGAGATTAATATATCACATAATATTTACATGTAAAAAAATATGTAGTTTCCAACAAAAGTGTTAAGAAATCGTTTTTCAAGTAAACACGGTCGAAGTCCAGACTCACTAATGCATCCTAACAAACTCGGTTAGACACACTAATGCAAATTTCTGGTTCTTTAAGACCAACGCTCGGATACCAACTGAAATGTCCCGTTCATATCGATTATAAACGTTTTATATTAATTGATTTCGTTACGAGGTTTTGACCTCTATATGAGACGTTTTTCAAAGACTACATTCGATTTTTAAAACAAACCGTAACCTTTATTTTATCGATAAAGGTTTTAAAACATTCCAAAGATTATTAAATAATGATAATCTAAAATATAGCGTTTTCACAAGACCATTACATAATGGTTTACAATAATATTACACAACAACTTAAGTCTTTGAATGCAATTTTTAAACAATATTATACAAGCATGCAGACTCCAATCCTGTCTTTAAATTAGCATGCAACAGCGGAAGCTCTTAATAACCACCTGAGAATAAACATGCTTAAAACGCCAACAAAAATGTTGGTGAGTTATAGGTTTAACCTATAGACCACAAGATTTCCATTTCCATTTTTCAATAACATGCAAACTGCATAAAAAGCATTCATATGTTGAACACCTGGTAACCGACATTAACAAAATGCATATAGAATATTCCCAAAACAGAAATCCATCTGTATTAATAACTCGAAGTACTAAAGCATACCATTTTCCAGTATGGGTGGAGTTAGTGCCCGTAGATCTACCTTTAGGATTCGGGTCAATTAGGGTGTCTGTTCCAACATAGAATGTAATTTCAAGTACTTGTGTCTATTTTGTAAAACATTTACAAAACTACATGTATTCTCATCCCAAAAATATTAGATAGTAAAAACGGGACTATAACTCACTTTCACAGATTATCACTTCATCGGAAAATAACACTTGGCCACTGGTTGATTCACAAACCTATAACATGTATATATATATATATATATATATATATATATATATATATATATATATATAAAATTATGATTGAAATATAATTATACCATATTTTATTACATTTTAACGATTTAAGTTTGTTAAGTTGATAGTCCAACGTTTGTAGTCCACAAATAATTGTCCGCAGTTAGTAGTACAGAAATAAATCAATATATATTATCTCGAATCAATCCACGACCCAGTGCATACAAGTCTCAGACTCGATCACAACTCAAAGTATATATATTATTTTGGAATCAACCTCAACCCTGTATAGCTAACTCGATCATTACCGCATATAGAGTATCTATGGCTCTTCCAAATAATATATATAGATGACGTCGATATGATATGTTAGGACATTGTATACGTGTCTATGGTCTATAAAGGTTACATAATATGTTAGAGTACATGTATAATACATTATAAGTTAGTTAAGTTATGGTTAATATAGATTTGTTACAAATTTCACGTATCTACAACAAGAAAAATTATCCAATTTTGTTTTACCCATAACTTCTTCGTTTTAAATCCGTTTTAAGTGATTCAAGTTGATATGGTTTCATAATGAACTGAAATTTATGAAACTAAACAGAAAAAGTATAAGTTTATAGTCAAAAATACAGGTTACAAGTCAATTTTGTAAGAGGTAGTCATTTCAGTCGAAAGAACGACGTCTTGATGACCATTTTGAAAAACATACTTTCACTTTGAGTTTAACCATGATTTTTGGATATAGTTTCATGTTCATAAGAAAAATCATTTTCCCAGAAGGATAACTTTTAAATCAAAGTTTATCATAGTTTTTAGTTATCTAACCCAAAACAGCCCCCGGTTTCACTATGACGGCGTATGTCCGGTTTTACGATGTTCTTCGTGTTTCCAGGTTTTAAATCATTAAGTTAGCATATCATATAGATATATAACATGTGTTTAGTTAAAATTTAAGTTATAAGGATTAACTTTGTTTGCGAACAAGTTTAGAATTAACTAAACTATGTTCTAGTGACTACAAGTTTAAATCTTCGAATAAGATAGTTATATATATATGAATTGAATGATGTTATGAACATCATTACTACCTCAACTTTAGTAGGTAAACCTACTGGAAGTGACAAAAATTGATCTAGCTTCAAAGGATCTTGGATGGCTTGAAAGTTCTTGAAGTATAATCATGACACGAAAACAAGTTCAAGTAAGATTTTTATTCGAATTAAGATAGTTTATAGTTATAGAAATTGAATCAAAGTTTGAATATGAGTATCACCTTGATTTAGAAAGATAACCTACTGTAAATAACAAATATTTCTTGATCTTGGATGATTACTTGGATTGGATTAGAAAGCTTGGAAGTAGACTTGCAAACTTGAAAGTGTTATTGAAGTATTCTTGAGTAGTTGTTTTGTAAGTTGATTTATGTATGGAATTAGGAGCTAGATTGATGTAGATTTTGATGAAGATGATGAAGAACACTTAGAACATAATCATAGAACAAGAGAGAGATCAAATGATTGAAAGAAAATTGAAAAATGCAAGTGTGTGGTGAGTGAAGAAAAACGTGAATGAGGGCTTGTCATATAGGCTCCATTAGTTTGATTTTTAGTGTAATCATTCATGCTAGTTGCCAAATGGTTGGTTCAACATGTTTGTTGACTATCTAGGGCTACTAATAGCTGAATTGATATGTATATATACCAATAGTATATACATTTAATAGCTGTGTATTGTACGAGTACGAATACGGGTGTATACGAGTAGAATTGTTGATGAAAATGAATGAGAATGCAATTGTAAGCATTTTTGTTAAGTAGAAGTACTTTGATATGTGTCATGAAGTCTTTCAAAACTGTACAAATACATCTAAATACACTACATGTATATATATTTTAACTGAGTCATTAAGTCATCGTTAGTCGTTACATGTAAGTGTTGTTTTGAAACCTTTAAGTTAACGATCTCATTTAATGTTGTTAACCCAATGTTCATTATATCTAATGAGATGTTAAATTATTACATTATCATGATATTATGATGTATGAATATATCTTAATGTGATATATACATTAAAATGTCGTTACAACGATAATCGTAACATATATGTCTCGTTTCAAAATTCTTAAGTTAGTAGTCTTGTTTTACATATGTACTTCATTGTTAACATACTTATTGATATATATAATTATCATTTTATCATGTTAAATTTAGTGTAACAAGATCTTAATATGATACATATGTATTTAGTAAGACGTTGTTATAACAATAATCGTTATATATATCGTTTCGAGTTTCTTAACTTAGTAGTCTCATTATTATGTATATAACTCATTGTTAATATACCTAATGAGATACTTACTTATCATAATATCATGTTAACTATATATATATATATATATATATATATATATATATATATATATATATATATATATATATATATATATATATATATATCCATATATATATCATCATATAGTTTTACAAGTTTTAACGTTCGTGAATCGCCGGTCAATTTGGGTAGCCAATTGTCTACATGAAACATATTTCAGTTAATCAAGTCTTAACAAGTTTGATTGCTTAACATGTTGGAAACATTTATTCATGTAAATATTAATCTCATATAATATAATTATGGAAAAGTTCGGGTCACTAAAAAAGGATCCAAGCTCTCTAGCTTAGGGTTCCATTACTTTGTTTGATCAAATTTATGTTCTTACTTTTTTGATTGAATGAAAGTTTGTAGCTTTAGTTGTAGATAGAACTTGTATTTGTGTTAAGACTAAGAACATGATGTAACCTTAGTTCATCATCCTTCTAAAACTCTTAAGTGAGTTGTATTCTTGCTTAGTCTTGACATTGTGTGTTTATGGTTGAAACTTGGTCAAAGTGATGCTAAAAAAACAAAGAGTTTTACACTTGAAGCTTACACGCATCAAGGATGAGAACCGTGATGAGCATCAAGCACCAAGAAACCCACGGGACCACTTGTTTGCTGTTTTTCATGGTCTAATCAGACTCCTAGGACTTCTGTAAAATTAATTTTCAGATAGTTCGTTTCAAGTAGATGACTTTTCATTTAGGACTCGCCTAAATCCGATATACGGTTTAGGATTTATAGCCTTCCGAAAATCACTACGCCTTTGTAACAACGTGCTGAAAATTCTGACCTACTCGCGCTTGAACCGTCGCCAAGGTCAAACGACATTAAGTTAGGATTTGAAAATTGGATAGCTGTTAGAGGACTCACATACGGAGCCTTGGCCACTGACCAGGCATCTTTTTGCTTTGTATAGAGGTCGTAGCAGCTGTCCGAAGTCATCCTTTTGTTTCGATCTCTTTTCTTGTTGAAAACTTACTTTAGCTTTTACGAATGATGATGATGATGATGATGATGATGATGATGATGATGATGATACTTAAGACTTAATTTATTCACTTTTAAACTTTTGGGGACAATATACTGACTTAGTAACCTTTGACTTAGGTTGACGACCTTTCGGACCGACTTACTACTTGCATACTTTTCATATCAACTTTTACTGTTTATTCACTGTGAGTTATAGCTTCCCTTTTTACTTTAACTATTTTTGAGACTGAGGATACATGTGCTTTTTGTGTTTTACATACTAGACACGAGTACTTAAACTCTATATATGTGTGGGTGACATAACGGCACAAAGATTCCCCTTAGCTCGGTAACATTTAGTCATTGGTTTATGAACCGGTGAACGTGAATCTTAGATATGGATCCATAGGGTTTAACATCCCCACTCAGGCTAATCGCGCTAGCATTCAATGGGTGTTTAATACTTCATAAACAGACGCACTCGCCATGTGTAATTTTAGGGGGTAATATTACGTTAAGTTAGTTACCGGGTGCACACGGATAAGCATATACTTTTCATACTGTTTTGAATATGAAATCATGTGGTCTACATTACATTACTGATTACAAATAAACTATAGCTCACCAACATTCGTGTTGACCTTTTAAGCGTGTATTTCTCAGGTGCTTAGACGTTGTTGCTTCCGCTCTTAGACTTGCTGTCTTGGTGTTATAGACTTGCTACAGACTCGCTATGTTAGACTTCCGCTGCATTACTTAGAGATGTCCCAATCATGAAACTTTTATTTTGCATTCGCAACTTATGTTATTTTGAAAAATGGCTTTGTAACAACCTTTGTGTCATGTTATCTTTTGTAAAACGTTATCCTTTCATGAATGCAAAACTTGTTTTAAAACAGCATATAGTATTATACCGTGTAATGGACCTGTTGTTGATGATCTGTACATGATGGTTTTGTACGGGGCGTCACACATAGGTCCTATAGAGAAGGAGGATAAATGATTTCCATCAGGTAGGACACCTGACCCTCAAGCTCAGTCACTCAGGATTGCAGTATATGCACTTCCCTCATCACCTCCTCGATGGTGGGAGGTACAGGTGGTGTAGGGGTGGCATCGATAGTAGGTGGTTCCTTACGTGCGACCTTAACCACCAGTGGATTGGGTGGTATCGGCACAACCCGCTTACAGGCTGTGATCCTAACCAGCTATCCTCATTTGTTCACGAACGTCTTGCCCCCATTTACCCCGAGAATAACGGTACCATCGTAGTGGTAATGCTTCTTCGGCGGGGTAGAGGGTGGCGGTACAGGCTCCTCCTCAGGATCCTCCTCACTGCTCTCATCTGATGATGAATGGTCTGAGTCGTCTGAGGGTGGTGGTGAGGTCGGTAACCCTACAAAGGGTGGGGATGTGATCGTCTCCTCAGACTCGGTATCCTAGTCTATGATGTGAGTGGGTGGTATGACCGACATCTGACCAAGAAAAATAAACTTTTCCAAGTCAGGAACACTAATAGCAGCACATACAACTATAAAGGATAGTAGTATCATGCAGCAGTATTACGTAGTTGATAGCAGGCAACAGTAGCATACAATAGTGCTAATAGCAGATAACAGTAGTATGCAGTTGTATCACTTAGCAGATGACAATAGCATGTAGTAATATCAATAGCAAATAGCAGTAGTATGCAGTAATATGAATTGTAAATAACAATAACATGCCGTTAGTATCAATAGTAAGTAACAGTAACAGGCAGTAGTTACAAGTAACAGGTAAATGGTCAAGTTATAGATTAGACCTATTAATGCATCCTAGTTGACTCAGTTTAGACATACTAATGCAGCTTAATTCCCTACAACCGTAGCTCTGATACCAATTGTGACCACCCGTCCAAGTCCACAATGGCCCGAGATGTCAACATGGTTCCAAATACGATCTACGCCCTCTATATGAGACGTTTTCACCAAAACCTTACCTTCATAACATAAGATTTCCCAAAATGGAAAGTTTACAAAAGTAGCAAGCTTCTAAAAATAGAAAGTGACATAAACAGTATGTGATTCAAAAATCAAGTCGTAAATAAAGTACAGAAGTATGGTTTAAATTATTGAATGCAAGTAAAAGTTTTAAAATCTGCGACTCCAAATATGCAAACCTCTAGCACATCGGAAGCAAACAGCTAAGTACCTGAGAATAAAACATGCTTAAAAGTCAACATGAATGTTGGTGAGATAAATTTTTATTGCGAACAATAAAGTAAGGTAGACCACGAGATTTCTGTATTCGAAAATAGTTTAAAAGTAAATGCACAGTGGTCACCTGGTAACCAAACTTAAGAACTGAAAGTACCCCCGTATATGCACCTTGTCAAGGTGTGAATAGTTACAAAGTATTAAACACCCGTAGACTGCTAGCGCAACTTGCCCAAGTGGGGTTGTCAAACCCTATGGATCCATATCTAAGATTCGCGTATCGGTTAAAAAACCAATAATTAACTGTTACCAAGCTAAAGGGATTTCTGACGTTATAACCCACACATACAAAAGTTCAAGTACTCGTGTCTATTACGTAAAATATAAAACAACGAATGTATTCTTAGTCCCAAAATAATTTAGAAAGTTTCAAGAAGGAGCATTATCTCACCTTGATTACACAACCACAATAACAAGTAACAATAAGTAAGTAAGGTGTCTGGTCTAACGTATCCTCAACCTAAGTTATAGTCAAATAGTCAATAATCTTATCTAAAGAGTTTCTAATTTGTTCAAGTCATATATACATCATCATCATACTCTAAAGAAAACTAAGTCTTATATTTCAAAAAGAGGTCGGTTTTTAATACTCGACTTCGGACAGCTGTTGTGTCCTCTATACAAAACCAATTGACGCGTTATCAGTGGCCAAGGCTCCATTTGAAATGTCCCGTTCATATTGATTATAAACGTTCCATATTAATTGATTTCGTTGCGAGGTTTTGACCTCTATATGAGACGTTTTTCAAAGACTGCATTCATTTTTAAAACAACCATAACCTTTATTTTATCAATAAAGGTTTTAAAAGCATTACGTAGATTATCAAATAATGATAATCTAAAATATACTGTATACACATGACCATTACATAATGGTTTACAATAAAAATATATTACATCGACATATGTTTCTTGAATGCAGTTTTTACACAATATCATACAAACATGGACTCCAAATCTTGTCCTTATTTTAGTATGCAACAGCGGAAGCTCTTAGTATTCACCTGAGAATAAACATGCTTTAAACGTCAACAAAAATGTTGGTGAGTTATAGGTTTAACCTATATATATCAAATCTTAACAATAGACCACAAGATTTTATATTTCAATACACATCCCATACATAGAGATAAAAATCATTCATATGGTGAACACCTGGTAACCGACATTAACAAGATGCATATATAAGAATATCCCCATCATTCTGGGACACCCTTCGGATATGATATAAATTTTGAAGTACTAAAGCATCCGGTACTTTGGATGAGGTTTGTTAGGCTCAATAGATCTATCTTTAGGATTCGCATCAATTAGGGTGTCTGTTCCCTAATTCTTAGATTACCAGACTTAATAAAAAGGGGCATATTCGATTTCGATAATTCAACCATAGAATGTAGTTTCACGTACTTGTGTCTATTTTGTAAATCATTTATAAAACCTGCATGTATTCTCATCCCAAAAATATTAGATTTTAAAAGTGAGACTATAACTCACTTTCACAGATATTTCCTTCCTCGGAAATAAGAATTGGCCACGGATCGATTCACGAACCTATACAAATATGTACATATATATCAAAGTATGATCAAAATATAATTACAACCATTTTTATTATGTTTTAAAGAATTGAGTGTATTAAGTCAGCTGTCCTCGTTAATAACCTACAACTAGTTGTCCACAGTTAGATGTACAGAAATAAATCGATATATATTATCTTGAATCAATCCACGACCCAGTGTATACACGTCTCAGGCTAGATCACAACTCAAAGTATATATATTTTTGGAATCAACCTCAACCCTGTATAGCTAACTCCAACATTACTGCATATAGAGTGTCTATGGTTGTTCCAAATAATATATATACATGGGTCGATATGATATGTCAAAACATTTGCATACGTGTCTATGGTATCCCAAGATTACATAATATATTAGAATACATGTATAATACAATATAAGTTAGCTAGGATATGATTTGTATACATTTGTTAAACATTTCTCGTAGCTAAAATGATCAAAAATATCCAATCTTGTTTTACCCATAACTTCTTCATTTTAAATCCGTTTTGAGTGAATCAAATTGCTATGGTTTCATATTGAACTCTAATTTTAGAATACAAACAGAAAAAGTATAGGTTTATAGTCAGAAATTTAAGTTACATGTCAAATACTAAAGAGGTAGTCATTTCCGTCGAAAGAACGACATCTTGATGACCATTTTGAAAAACATACTTTCACTTCGAGTTTAACCAAGATTTTTGGATATAGTTTCATGTTAATATGAAAAATCATTTTCCCAGAAGAACAACTTTTAAATCAAAGTTTATCATAGTTTTTAATTATCCAAACCAAAACAGCCCCCGGTTTCACTACGGCGGCGTATATCCGATTTTATGTTGTTCATCGTGTTTCCAGGTGTTAAATCATTAAGTTAGCATATCATATAGATATAGAACATGTGTTTAGTTGATTTTAAAAGTCAAGTTAGAAGGATTAACTTTTGTTTGCGAACAAGTTTAGAATTAACTAAACTATGTTTTAGTGATTACAAGTTTAAACCTTCGAATAAGATAGATTTATATGTATGAATCGAATGATGTTATGAACATCATTACTACCTCAAGTTTTCTGGATAAAACTACTGGAAATGAGAAAAATGGATCTAGCTTCAAAGGATCCTTGGATGGCTTGAAAGTTCTTGAAGCAGAATCATGACACGAAAACAGTTCAAGTAAGATTTTCACTCGAAATAAGATTGTTATAGTTGTAGAAATTGAATCAAAGTTTGAATATGAATATTACCTTGAATTATAAAGATAATCTACTGTAAATAACAAAGGTTCTTTGATCTTAGATGATTACTTGGAATGGATTAGAAAGCTTGGAAGTAGACTTGCAAACTTGGAAGTATTCTTGATTTTTATGAAACTATACTTATGGAATTTATGAAGAACACTTAGAACTTGAAGATGGAACTTGAGAGAGATCAATTATATGAAGAAAATTGAAGAATGAAAGTGTTTGTAGGTGTTTTTGGTCGTTGGTATATGGATTATATATAAAGGATATTTAATTTTGTTTTCATGTAAATAAGTCATGAATGATTACTAATATTTTTGTAATTTTATGAGATATTTCATGCTAATTGCAAAATGATGGTTCCCACATGTGTTAGGTGACTCACATGGGCTGCTAAGAGCTGATCATTGGAGTGTATATACCAATAGTACATACATCTAAAAGCTGTGTATTGTACGAGTACGAATACGGGTGCATACGAGTAGAATTGTTGATGAAACTGAACGAGGATGTAATTGTAAGTATTTTTGTTAAGTAGAAGTACTTTGATATGTGTCTTGAAGTCTTTCAAAAGTGTAAGAATACATATCAAAACAAAACATCGATATACATTCTAATGGAGTCGTTAAGTCTTCGTTAGTCGTTACATGTAAGTGTTGTTTTGAAACCTTTAAGTTAACGATCTCAATTAATGTTGTTAACCCAATGTTTATTATATCAAATGAGATGTTAAATTATTATGTTATCATGATATTATGATTTATGAATATCTCTTAATATGATATATACATTAAAATATCGTTACAACGATAATCGTTACATATAAGTCTCGTTTCGTAATTCTTGAGTTAGTAGTCTTGTTTTTACATATGTAGTTCATTGTTAACACACTTAATTATATATTTAGATATCATTTTATCATGTTAAATATAGTGTATCAATATCTTAATATGATACATATGTATTTAGTAGACGTTATCATAACGATAATCGTTATATATATATCATTTCGAGTTTCTTAACTTAGTAATCTCATTTCTTATGTATATCACACATTGTTAATATACTTATTGAGATACTTACTCATCATAATCTCATGTCAACCATATATATATGTCTATATATACCACAACATGTAGTTTTTACAAATTTGTAACGTTCGTGAATCGCCGGTCAACTTGGGTGATCAATTGTCTATATGAAACTTATTTCATTTAATCAAGTCTTAACAAGTTTGATTACTTAACACGTTGGAAACATTTATTCATGTAAATATCAATCTCAATTAAGATATATAAACATGGAAAAGTTAGGGTCACTACACCATTTGTGAGTCATCTTTCCACTATCCAAAAATAAGACCCCAACTCATTGTCGTTTGATCATGAAGTCGGTCAAACCGTGAGCGAATCAGAATTTTCAGCATGTCGTAAGAAAAATATAGTGATTTGTCTGAGGTGTATTTCATAAAGCGTACGGCGGATTACGATGAGGCCTATATGAAAAATCATCTAAACAACCTGAGGAATCCAAATCTTAAACTCCTAGAGCCCCAGGTATGCTGTTTGGATAAGAAATGAGTTGATCGAGTTGCTATGATAGTTTAGACACTTTCCGACTCAAGTAAGGTGCACTTTTATTGCATGTAAGCTGTGACGACCCAGAAATTTTCAACCAAATTTAAACTTAATCTTTATATGATTTCGACAAGATAAGCAAAGTCTGTAATGTTGATGTTTCAAAAACTTTGAATTGTGTTCATGTAATCAATTACTCTTCGACTATTCCCGACGATTCACGAACCATTACGTGTGTGTGTGTGTGTGTGTGTGTGTGTATATATATATATATATATATATATATATATATATATATATATATATATATATATATATATATATGTATATATATATATATTAATTATTATAAATTAAAATATTATATGAGTTAATTAACTATGTAAATAAAATAATATATGATATTAAAATAAATCTATATATATATGTAAGGTATATTGAATGTATATTTATATGGTTTCGAATTTATTTAGTAAACGCTAATAGCACTCGTTTGTCAGTCAATTGATATTAAGTAAGTTAAATTCAAACTTATGTGATTTTAAAATAAACAGTGATCCAAAAATGAGCTATATAAATTTTAGGCTTATTAAAAAATATATTTAGAAGCTAATTAATAAATTTCAACATTTTTCATATTTTACCCAGAATCGAGAGGGACAGTTGATGTAATTTTTATTTATTAAATTAATGAGTGAATTTTATACCATAGTAACCAAAATAAATAAATGGTCTTAATTTAAAATTTTGGAATTTTTAGGAACAATTTTATATTTTTACTGTTTAGCAATGGACATGAAATAATATCCGTATGAATGGATGTCGACATTAATAAAACAAAATTTAAATGGCTGCTTCACTATATCAATTGATTCCATCCGTGAACGAAATTATTAATGTCAGATTACTGTTTTAAATTCCAATCAAACCCACCCACTAGCATGTATAATATATTATATATATACCTAACATATGCATATAATATTATATATATCTAATATCTAACATATGCATATACAAATGAAAATGGAGAACATATTCTTCCCAAACTTCTTGATTTCCTGTCGACAGGAGTTACTCAACCATAGTACACCGGACCACCAACCAACCACCACAATCACCATCGAAATTACCTTTTTGTGTTTCTGTTCCATTCGAAAATCACCACACCCGCCAACCAGTAACCTGCTACTGCAACTGCTACTGCAGTAGTATATGTATCTGTTTATGTTTACGATTAAAAGGATAAAAGCCGATGATAACAACGATGGAGAAGATGATGTTGTGATCGACGATGAAGATGAGGTGAGGTGTTAAGATGATAACAATGACATGTATGATGATTAAATGATGATGATGACGTGATTTAATACTCGTTTGCTGTTCCTACTTCTATTTTTTTTCCTGTCGTGATCTTAAACCCCAAACAACCACCATCCTACACTGCTACGAGTTGTCAACTGTTGCAGCTGGGTTTTTCTTTTTTTATTCAAGCCAAACCAAGAACTACACCCCCAGACTCACCTGCTACTGCTTGCTACTCATTCATTACTAATACTATGGCTGTAATATACGATGATGATGATATATGGTGAGACGATGATAACTAATGACGATGCATAGTAATGATGATTTAAGAATCATGTTGATGATGAAGATGATAGTCGATGTGATGATGGATGATTAAGATGATGTTTTGGTACAGTGAAGGTGATGGGATGAATTCGGTTGTTACGATTAGATAATGATTATGAATATACGATGATAGTAATAGATGATGAAGTGGCTACGTGATGTTGAATGATGATGATGGGTCACCAAAAATCTCCTCAATCCCACGTGCAAATAGACCCAATTTTTATATTGAAAACGTCTCAAGAAGTTAATTTACTAAACTCCTTTTATATTGGGCCGAATATCACTAGCATTTATTTTGGGCCAAAAATTCTTTTTACACAAATGGGATGATGAGTTTATGCTTGTTGGGCCGAATCATTACCCATCCTCATTGGGAACTGCTGCTTCGATCACAGCTTGCTACCATATTGATATTCGATCAACAACATAAGCTGCAACTTGTCCTCTGCTGATTCATAATTGTGACTAGTCGAGAACACCGCCACCATCAACATCGACATCGCATATTCGATTTTTTTTTGTTCAATCAGTTTAATGGTATAACCCCAAATTTAACCCTTTTTAAACCTTAGGTTAAGATTATGTTTATTAAATATAATAATGACGGTATTATTATTATTATCTTTATAATTATTGTTATTGTATTATCATATTAAAAGTATTATTATATTATTAATATTATTACTTGTATTATTAGTATTTCTATCATTAATATTATTATTACTATCATTTTTATAATTATTACTATCATTATTAAAAATTTTATATATTTTATTATTTTTATTATCATTATTATTATTATTATTATTTTCATCATTAACATGATTATTATTATTATTATTAACATTATTTTATCAAATAAATATTAGAAACATAAAAATATAATGGATACATAATATAATTATATTAGCATTACATAAATTTATAGAATAAACATTTTAACATTTATTATATTATTATTACATATAACAAATTATGGATTTTGATATAATACTAATTACTTATATACATATATTAATATAGCTATATATATATATATATATATATATATATATATATATATATATATATATATATATATTATATATATATATATATATATATATATATCATATATAAAGATTAATTATTTAAAATAAATATATATATGTAACATATAATTGAAGATATAATATAAAGTAATATATATATATATATATATATATATATATATATATATATATATATATATATATATATATATATATATATCTTAATTAGAATTTATTATGAATATTATATAATTAAAACACTTAATAAATAAATATTATATAATAGATGGAAATTATGTGATTACCATTATATGTTTTAATAGATATACAATTGATATAGGTTCGTGAATCCGTGGCCAATCCTGCATTGTTCAGTTCTGTCGTATGCATATTTTTACTACAAAATATCATATCGTGAATTTCATTTGCTCCCCTTTTTAAATGCTTTTGCAATATATATTTTTGGGACTGAGAATACATGCGCTGCTTTTATAAATGTTTTACGAAATAGACAGAAGTAATCGAAACTACATTCTATGGTTGGATTATCGAATCGAATATCACCCCTTTTAGCTTGGTAGCCTAAGAATTAGGGAACAGACACCCTAATTGACGCGAATCCTAAAGGTATATCTACGGGCACTAACACCCCCCATACTGGAAAATGGTATGCTTTAGTACTTCGAGTTATATTATACATATGGATTTCTGTTTTGGGGATATTCTATATGCATGATGTTAATGTCGGTTACCAGGTGTTCAATCCATATGAATGATTTTTAAACACTTGCAAGTGTATGATTATTGAATAAAGTAAATCTTGTGGTCTATTAAAATTATAGAAATGATTGATTACGATAAACTAATGAACTCACCAACCCGTTGGTTGACACTTTAAAGCATGTTTATTCTCAGGTATTAAGGAAATCTTCCACTGTGCATTTGCTCATTTTAAAGATATTACTTGGAGTCATTCATGGCATATTTCAAAAGATATTGCATTCAAGTCATTGAATTCAATAAAGATTATTATTAAGTAAATGACCGATTAGGTCATTTATAGTTTGGATATTATGAAATGGTATGCTTGCCTGTTAACTTTCGATGTAATGAAAGTTTGTCTTTTTAAAATGAATGCAATGTTTGCAAAATGTATCATATAGAGGTCAAATATCTCGCAATGTAACCATATGATATTGTATTCGTCCTTATGGATTAGGACGGGTCGCTTCATAAGCAATATATTTTCACCCTTTTTGGTGTCTAAAGCTCTTATGTTGACAAAGGTTGCATCTTTATTACATGAAAGTGCAACCTTTTAAGTAATCAAAGCTTCTACGTTCACAAAGATTTCATTTTTACTACATAGAAGTAGGAAAGCTCTAACCTTTTTAGCATTTCAAGCCTCTAAGTTTGCAAAGGTTGCACCTTTATAATATTTAGATAATAAAGGCTCAAGCTTTATGTTCAAGTTTGCTTCTTTATCACATGTAGATGATAAAGTCTCAAGCTTTATGTTCAAGTTTGCTTCTTTATCACATGTAGATGATAAATACTCAAGCTTTATGTTCAAGTTTACAAGTATTATGTTCAAGTTTGCTACTTCATCACATAGAATTAATTAAGTCTCAATCTTTAACTTTGATATATAATATTTAAGCATCTTTAGCACATGTAAGTGCAAAAGACTTGATTTTTATCATCATAAAAATCATTAAAAGGTTACATGTAGATGAAATCTACAATCTTTTGCAACCAAAGTGCTAAAGATTGCATCTCTCTTTCATTTACAAAACAATAACAAGTTTTTCATGGAGCTTTAAGCTAGAAGCTTAGTTCTTCTTGTTTTAAGAGACCATAAGCTGAAAAGCTTAGATCTAACAAAGACTCAAGAGACCATAAGCTAAAAAGCTTAGATCTAATAATGATTCAAGAGACCATAAGCTATAAAGCTTAGATCTTAGATGATGATGAATATGAAATCAAAAAGCATGAAATAAAGTGAAGATAAGCATGAAAAAGCAAGAAAACTTACAAGCTTTGCAAGCAATTGAAAATGATTGAAACTAGAGCTAAAACTTCTTTAAAGAAAAATTTAAAACTTGAAAAATGATGAAGATAATGATGATAGTGGAAGTGGCCATGGGTTTTGAGAGGATATATGGGTGGATTTGATGTTGATGAATGGACAAGAATGTTGAGAATCTAGACAAATGTAGTGGAAACTTTTGCTTTTGTAACACCCTATTCCTGTTTCTGACTTTTTAGTTAATCGAGACGCCGTCTAGAAGGATGGGACGCCGTCCAGTTGTGAAAGCTTGGATGCCGTCCAGAATATGGGACGCCGTCCAGTTGGTCTGTCGGGCCAGCTGTGATATTTTAGATTTTAATAAGGGGCAAATTGGTATTTTCACTTATGGAATGAGTTAAGGCCACAAGATCAGTTCTAGGAGCCTCATTTGCTCCACTAACACCCACACAAACACTCTCATCTTGTTCTAGTGAGAGAGTAAGAGTTTTAGAGAGAGAGGTTGATTTGGAGAAGATGAAGTTGGATTCTCGCTAAAGCTCGGGTTCTAAAGTTGTTCATCTCGCTCCTAGCTACGTTGTGGTAGCATTGGTAAGCTCAAACTCCGTATTTCATTTGTTAAAATTGATATTCAAGTTAGGTTTTTGAGTTAGTTTGTTGTAAAACCCTTTTAGGTGATGAAATGGGTTTATGATGACTAGTTATTCTTGTCACTTGGCGGGTTTTGGGTCGGTTGACGATTTAGCCTTGTTTAGGGTTTGATGGTGAGTTTAATCACTAGGTTTAGTGATTATGGAAGTGTTGGAACACTTTTGGGTGTGTTTGGTTGCCTAATTTTGAAATGGGTCAAATTAGGGTTTTGGTGTCAAAATAGGTACGACACGTGTTTAACACTTGTGTTCGGGCTTAATTGGTGTGTTAGGACCATTTTCACTCGTGTTAGTGGATATTGGTTAGTTTGGGCGAGTTTCGTGCTTGGAAGTGCAAATGGGTCGAATTTACACTAGGTGTCAATTGGGTTGGTTTGTAAGTCAACCCTAATTGTGTTGTTGTATTTGTGATAATGGAATAGGTACTTTCCATTTGGCGCGTTGCAGATTACTTAGAAGCATTCATGTAACAACCCTCACTTTTCGACTTCTAAATTTACTGAATTAACCCTAGGGTTATCTGTCTGACTATATGTATTAAGGGTTGTTATATACAATTAAATATTGACCGAATAGTAATTTTGTCAACAATGTACGCTTAAATAAATAATATATTATTAATTTATATAATTTGACATAATTTAACTAAGTATATAAACTTTGTATCACTTTTATTATTTAGTTAATGTATTATATATGTAACTATATAATAAATCCAATTATATATAAATGTAATAATATTTACAAACTTACTAAAACTATAGTTTAATAATTAAAATGATAATTATTATTAAAAATACAAAATACCGAATTATTTATTATTTTTATGCAAAATTTGTATTTATAAAAAAAAATACATTATTGACAAATACTCTTGGAAAAGCACTAAATCAATTTGTTTATTTATATATAAAAAAAAGAAATCCTTAAAATAAATGAATTAAAAAAATAAATAAATAAATAAATTACTTTTTAATTAAAAATTATAATGGAAAAACTACTTTTATTATTTTATTTTGTGCATTATCCCATAACCTAACATTTAATACTTTTGAATTATAAAATCCCATTAAAAATTAAAATATTTCTTTTTCTTTTAATTATTTTATTCTTTTTACCTAATTTTTTCAAGTATAAATACCCCTCATTTCTCATTCAAACTCACACCAAAATTTCTTTCATTCTCTCTTTGAAGAATTACTACTAGTAAGTATTCTTTTCTTACTTTTTATTTTTACTTTTTACTTTTACTTTTTACTTTTTACTTTTTACTTTTTACTTTTTACTTTTACCGAAACATGTAAATAATGTTATAAATTATATGCAATTAAAAATAAAATAAATAACATGTATACACTATTACTCTTACTAGCACCTATAACCTACTACTTATATTGTAACATAAAAACATTTTTGGATATGTATTAGAGATGTATAGATCTTCGAACTTTCTTGACGAATGGTTTCTACGAGATTCTAGGCAGAGGGTTTGGATTTCCGATTTAAAGGGTCCTATAGCTCAAGCCCCTAGATCTGAATTGGCCATTCGAAGGGAAAGGGGTGATTGGAAGCTTATCTAATACGACAAGTATCCTAAAATGGAAAACACTCTTTAAGTAGAAACTCTCTAGTCATAGAAACTTACTAGAATAAGGAACCTACTAAAATAAAAAACTTTCTAAAAATAGAAACTTTCTAAAAGTAGAAACTTACTAGGAATAGAAACTTAGTAAAACAAACTATACTTAAACACATACTTAAACTTAAACATGGGCAAAACACTTAACTACTCTTAAATGTCAATAGGTTGACTTTTCTGCTCACTCGTTCATCTCTCTATTCCGAGGAATAACCCTCTCTCTACTTACTAAGGTGAATTCATAGCCCCTCTTTATTGCTATCAAACTTACTTACTTTTACTTGGGGTAAGACACATGCTGTTTTTACTTTTTACACTTTAGACACAAGTACCAAACTGTTAAACTATGCTATACCCAGCTATGTCCGACTAAGTCCCTACAGTGATATTTTTAATTGCTGCGGCATGCTTAATTATTGAGGGTAGGCCTATTGGGAGTAACGTCCCCGATACATTTGACCAAGTCATTGTATTACTTAATAATGAAATTAAACCGACAAGGACAGACACAACTTGTCATGGGGAAAACTTGAACGTTTAGTCTAAATATCACGCATTGGCATAACTTTTTGATCCTGCGGGAGATCAACTTTACAAACTAAATCTTGTGGTCTAAAACAACGACAAACTTTTTGTTAAACCTATGAACTTCACTCAACCTTTTTGGTTGACACTTTAGCATGTTTTGTCTCAGGTGCTATTTGATTCAAGCTCTTATACTTACTGCTTATGTGATGCTACTTGGACAAGAGATATCGCATTTATTACTTCTGCATGTGGACATTTACGTTATTGTTATTCCTATCATTGTAAAGACATTTCATTTTCCTCTGCGTACTCATTAAAGTTAAATTCATCATTTAGTATTGTTCTCGTTTATTATAATATGTTGGCATGTTTTGATATTAGTGACGTTCCTTCCAGACCCTATTGGGAGGACGTTACAGATTGGTATCAGAGCATAACCAGGCTGTTATAGAGAACCAGGATTGCATCTTTATGTGTGCCTTATTTGCTAGCTAGGGTGCCTTAGCAATCTAGGAAACTATAACCTTTCCTGCCATAGACTTTAATGCACTTAGGATTGCCCTATAATCTTAACATTTATGCTTTCCTAAACTTGACTAAAAGATTCTAATCAAAGTCTCTTTCCTAATGATATGATGTCAAGCCCAAGCGTTAACAAGCCTAACAAGGCAACTCACAACCCTACTACCGAAGTAGGTGTGGGACACTCTGAAACATTAAGACCTGTTCGAAGTCCTTCTTACAGTCCTGTTTCACCAAACTATAGCCCAGATACACTACCTGCTTATCCTGAACTTCACCCAACTCAAGGATCTGTAAGCAAAAGAGAAAGCCCTGCTGATTCTTCTAACTCTGGCTCTTTTCACTCATTAGTACATAAACCGATGAGTACTCCTCAATGGGATGCTCTTCAAAACCTCCCTAACTATAACATCAACTTCTCCAATTATGAACCCGATGAAGAGCCTATGGAAGAATCATCTGAAAACCCAATTCTAAAGAGAAAGCAACCGAACCCGCTACCAGTCCATTATTCTGTAATAACGGGAAGCATGTAAGGGTGAAGACTGATATCATCAACCTTCAGAATAGCTGTGAGAAGAATAGGGAGTTTAGTAGACGTCATGTTGCTTGAATAGAAGTGCGTCTAAACAACCTAGAAAAAGAAAACAAAATCTTGAAGGAAATTATCCAAGAGTCCCTCGACTCTCAAATCGAAAGGCTAGAGAAACTTGTGAAGGATAACATGGAAAAAGTGATGAAGCAATTTGAGGACGAAAAGAAGAAATATGAAGATTATTTCAATCTTAATATTCTTTAGTTATCTTTCCTATTTTTCCATCTATGTAAAGGCTATGCCTTAAAACTATTTCTATTTCCGAATCATGCACTAAAAGGCTTATTTAATGCCTCGTTCCTTAATAATATAAAATGTTTTATATATATCATGTGTTACGATAAAACTGTTAAAGTTCCATTGGGAAATGGAGAGACTCTCATCATCCAAGGTGAAAAGAGTGGTTCCAATTTCAACATCATCTCCTGTATTAAAACTCGCAAATACCTTAAGAAAGGTTATCCAGCCATTCTAGCCCACGTTAAGCTGATCGAATCGGAAGAGAAGCGTATTGAAGATGTACCAGTGGTTAGAGACTATCCCGATGTGTTTCCCGAAGATCTTCCTGGTCTTCCACCTCCTCGACAAGTTGAATTTCAAATTGATTTAGCTCCTGGTGCTGCTCCTATTGCTAAAGCACCATACCATTTAGCACCTTCCAAAATGAAAGAACTTTTCAACCAGCTCCAAGAACTATTGGATAAAGGTTTCATTCTTCCAAGCTCGTCCCCATGGGGAGCTCCTATTCTATTTGTTAAAAAGAATGATGGTACGTTAAGGATGTGCATTGATTACCGCGAACTTAACAAGCTTACTATCAAAAACCGTTATCCGTTGCCATGTATTGATGATCTATTCAACCAACTTCAACGGTTAAGTGTTTATTCAAAGATTGATTTGAGGTCCGGATATCACCAACTTAGAGTCAAGGAATCTGATATTCCTAAGACTTCTTTTCGCACTCGTTATGGGCACTATGAATTCTGTGTCATGCCTTTTTGTTTGACCAATGCTCCTGCCGTTTTCATGGATCTCATGAACCGTGTCTGCAAACCTTATCTCGATAAATTCGTCATTGTTTTCATTGATGAAATTTTGATATACTCCAAGAGTGAGAAGGAACATGAGCAACATATGCGCGTGATTCTTGAACTCTTACGAAAGGAACAACTCTACGCTAAGTTTTCTAAGTGCGAGTTTTGGCTCAAAACCGTACAATTCCTCGGACACGTTGTTGATAGTAATGGAATACATGTCGATCCAGCTAAGATTACCGCTATCCAGAACTGGGAGATACCAAAGACTGCGAAGCATATTCGTCAATTTTTGGGACTTGCCGGTTATTATCGGAGATTCATAAAGGATTTTTCCCTTCTTGCCAAACCTCTTACGAAGCTAACTCAAAAAGGGAAGAAGTTTGAGTGGTCCGAAGAACAGGAATCTGCTTTCAAGATTCTGAAAGAGAAGTTGACCACAACCCCGATTCTATCTTTACCTGAAGGTACTGACGATTTTGTTGTTTACTGTGATGCCTCAAAGCAAGGCTTTGGTTGTGTTTTAATAAAATGTGAAAAGGTTATTGCCTACACATCTAGACAGTTGAAGAAACACGAGGAGAACTATACCATACACGACCTTGAGTTAGGTGCCGTGGTATTTGCATTAAAGATATGGAGATATTATTCTATATGGTACCCAGTTTACGATGTACACTGACCATAAAAGTCTTTGACACATCTTTGATCAAAAATAGCTGAATATGAGGCAAAGCCGATGGCTCGAGTTATTGAACGATTATGACTATAAGATGGAATATCATCCTGGCAAGGAAAATGTAGTTGCCGATGCCCTTAGTCAAAAAGACGATGTTAAACGTGTTCGTGCCTTAAACCTGAAAATCAAATCAAATCTTATTTCACGAATCGGCGAAGCTATTAAACCAACACTTATCGAAGGTGAAGGACCTATCAGTTTCGAGAACCAACTCCAAGTGAAAGCTAATGGTACACGGTACTTTGGCAACAAAATTTGGGTTCCTCGCTTCAGTAATCTCCGTGAACTAGTCTTGGATGAAGCGCATAAGACTAGGTATTCTATTCATCCGGGTTCCAGTAAGATGTACCACGATGTGAAGGAATTCTACTGGTGGCCTAATATGAAAGCCGACATTGCTACTTATGTTAGTAAGTGTCTCACTTGTTTGAAAGTCAAGGCTGAACATCAAAAGCCTTCTGGTCTGTTGACACAACCCGATATTCCGCAGTGGAAGTGGTAATGTATCGCTATGGACTTTATTACTAAATTGCCCAAGACTTCTAGTGGCAATGATACTATATGGGTCATAGTAGATCGTCTTACTAAATCTGCTCATTTCTTACCGATCAAGGAGACCGACAAGATGGAGAGATTGTCACAACTGTATATCAAAGAAATTGTCTCTCGTCATGGTGTTTCTATATCAATCATATCCGATCGCGACAGTAGATTCACTTCCAGATTCTGGAAATCCTTACAAACTGCTCTTGGAACTCAACTCGACATGAGTACTACTTATCATCCGCAAACCGATGGTTAAAGTGAACGAACCATTCAAACATTGGAAGATATGCTTCACGCTTGTGTTATCGAGTTCGACAAAGGCTGGGATAGACATTTCCCTTTGGTTGAATTCTCTTACAATAATAGTTACCACTCAAGTATTAAGGCTGCACCTTTTGAGGCCTTATACGGACGAAAATGTAGATCCCCACTGTGCTGGGATGAATTAGAGGACAGACAGTTAACTGGTCCTTAAATCATACACGAGATAACCGAAAAGATAGTTCAGATTAACAAACGAATAGAAACTGCCCGCAGCCGACAGAAGAGCTATGCTAATAAAGGTCGGAAAGATTTGGAATTCCAAGTTGGTGACAAAGTCATGTTGAAAGTATCCCCTTGGAAAGGCGTCGTTCATTTTGGTAGAAGAAGCAAACTAAGTTCGCGTTTTGTTGGACCCTTCAAGATTACTGAAAGGATCGGACCCGTGGCTTATCGATTAGAATTACCTGCTGAACTTAGCAGCGTACACGACGTATTTCATGTCTCGAATCTTAAAAAGTGTCTCGCTGATGACACTCTCGTTATTCCTTTGGATGACATTCGCATTGATGATAAAATGCACTTCATAGAGGAACCCGTAGAAGTCATGGACCGATCTGCTAAACGCTTAAAACAAAGCACCATACCTATTGTTAAGATCCGTTGGAATTCACGACGTGGCCCCGAGTATACCTGGGAACGTGAAGACCAAATGAAACAGAAATATCCCCATTTCTTCTCAACCGCTGATGCATCCGAGAAGTCTACCTAAAACTTCGGGACGAAGTTTTTATTAACGGGGAGGTACTGTAACAACCCTTACTTTTCGACTTCTAAATTTACTGAATTAACCCTAGGGTTATCTGTCTGACTATATGTATTAAGGGTTGATATATACAATTAAATATTGACCGGATAGTAATTTTGTAAACAATGTACGCTTAAATAAATAATATATTATTAATTTATATAATTTGACATAATTTAACTAAGTATATAAACTTTGTATCACTTTTATTATTTAGTTAATGTATTATATATTTAACTATATAATAAATCCAATTATATATAAATGTAATAATATTTACAAACTTACTAAAACTATAGTTTAATAATTAAAATGATAATTATTATTAAAAATACAAAATACCGAATTATTTATTATTTTTATGCAAAATTTGTATTTATAAAAAAAATACATTATTGACAAATACTCTTGGAAAAGCACTAAATCAATTTGTTTATTTATATATAAAAAAAAGAAATCCTTAAAATAAATGAATTAAAAAAATAAATAAATAAATAAATTACTTTTTAATTAAAAATTATAATGGAAAAACTACTTTTATTATTTTATTTTGTGCATTATCCCATGACCTAACATTTAATACTTTTGAATTATAAAATTCCATTAAAAATTAAAATATTTCTTTTTCTTTTAATTATTTTATTCTTTTTACCTAATTTTTTCAAGTATAAATACCCCTCATTTCTCATTCAAACTCACACCAAAATTTCTCTCATTCTCTCTTTGAAGAATTACTACTAGTAAGTATTCTTTTCTTACTTTTTATTTTTACTTTTTACTTTTTACTTTTTACTTTTAACTTCGGTTATTATTTTTACCGAAACATGTAAATAATGTTATAAATTATATGCAATTAAAAATAAAATAAATAACATGTATACACTATTACTATTACTAGCACCTATAACCTAATACTTATATTATAACATAAAAACATTTTTGGATATGTATTAGAGATGTATAGATCTTCGAACTTTCTTGACGAATGGTTTCTACGAGATTCTAGGCAGAGGGTTTGGATTTCCGATTTAAAGGGTCCTATAGCTCAAGCCCCTAGATCTGAATGGCCATTCGAAGGGAAAGGGGTGATTGGAAGCTTATCTAATACGACAAGTATCCTAAAATGGAAAACACTCTTTAAGTAGAAACTCTCTAGTCATAGAAACTTACTAGAATAAGGAACCTACTAAAATAAGAAACTTTCTAAAAATGGAAACTTTCTAAAAGTAGAAACTTACTAGGAATAGAAACTTAGTAAAATAAACTATACTTAAACACATACTTAAACTTAAACATGGGCAAAACACTTAACTACTCTTAAATGTCAATAGGTTGACTTTTCTGCTCACTCGTTCAACTCTCTATTCCGAGGAATAACCCTCTATCTACTTACTAAGGTGAATTCATAGCCCCTCTTGATTGCTAGCAAACTTACTTACTTTTACTTGGGGTGAGACACATGCTGTTTTTACTTTTTACACTTTAGACACAAGTACCAAACTGTTAAACTATGCTATACCCGGCTATGTCCGACTAAGTCCCTACAGTGATATTTTTAATTGCTGCGGCATGCTTAATTATTGGGGGTAGGCCTATCGGGAGTAACTTCCCCGATACATTTGACCAAGTCATTGTATTACTTAATAATGAAATTAAACCGACAAGGACAGACACAACTTGTCATGGGGTAAACTTGAACGTTTAGTCTAAATATCACGCATTGGCATAACTTTTTGATCCTGCGGGAGATCAACTTTAAAAACTAAATCTTGTGGTCTAAAACAACGACAAACTTTTTGTTAAACCTATGAACTTCACTCAACCTTTTTGGTTGACACTTTAGCATGTTTTGTCTCAGGTGCTGTTTGATTCAAGCTCTTATACTTACTGCTTATGTGATGCTACTTGGACATAGGATCAAGAGATATCGCATTTATTACTTCTGCATGTGGACATTTACGTTATTGTTATTCCTGTCATTGTAAAGTCATTTCATTTTCCGCTGCGTACTCATTAAAGTTAAATTCATTATTTAGTATTGTTCTCGTTTATTATAATATGTTGGTATGTTTTGATATTAGTGACGTTCCTTCCAGACCCTATTGAGAGGACGTTACAATTCATCAAGGCGACTAGGTGAGTGTTAATATCCTATGTACATATGTATGTGTAGGATGGGTGCTGGTCGGGTGAAGTGATTCTCGGCTATAGAGCTCACTTCACATATAGGTGGATTTGATGGACTTTTGTATGAGTCCAATTGGCACGGTTGTGCGTTTTGGTTGACCACCCTTTGGCGAGGTACACGTTTGTGTGTACGTTATCACGCGTGGTTGTAATTTGGATGTTATAACCCCAATGGCGAAGAGTTGATATTGTTGTGATGTGGATAACCTCAACGTGGTGGATTTTATAATCTCGTGACCGTGGGTTGAGTTGGAGAAGTGAATCGCGTGTAGTTCGGATTCACGATGACGCGTGTAGTTCGGTCATCTTATCGAAATGAATCTCGTGTACTTTGGATTCATGGTGACTCGTGTAGTTCGGTCATCTTATTGAGGTAGTAATCTCTTGTGGTTTCGGATTACTAAGGCTCGTGTAGTTCGGCCAACCTCGATGTTGTGAAGATAGTAATCTCGTATGGTTTCGGATTACTAAGGCTCGTGTAGTTCGGCCAATCTTCATTGTTGTATTTGGTTCTCGGTTTTGGGTTAAGGGGTTAACCTTGGTCGTTTATATTATTGTATATATTTATTTTGTTGTATTGTCGTGATGTAGCTAACCCTCCGGGTGTAGCTTCTTGGCGTTGTTCACATCGTCGTTGGTGAACTTATATTTGTTGATGTATCTATAGCTTGTTGCTTAGTGAGTACGGTATGCTTAGTGTAGTTGCCTTATACATGGATGCTTCGGTATACGGTATTTGATATTTGTGTGGCGTGTCTATTTTATACATATATATATATATGTATGTAGTATATTATCATTCACTAAGCGTTAGCTTACCCTCTCGTTGTTTACTTTTTTATAGATTGCACGGATGCGGTGGCTCGGGTAAGCGCGGGGACTAGTGGACTTGCATAGTTGCTTTAGACGACTTGCTTTTGGATTTGATTAGGATTGGGTAGCATGTCCCCAATCCCATGCTCGGTCTATGTTGTTGTATAAACTAATGGGTTGAAATAGTCACTTGTGGTATTTTGGGTCGATCTGGGCCCGGTGTCGTAAAACTCAGTTTTTATTGTGTAAAACTCTTAGTATAAACTATTGTAATCTATTGTGAAAGTGTTTTGGTTTAAAAGTGTCGGGAAGCAGGTTTTCGCCCGCGTGTGTTTGAAAAACTAATCAGAATGTTTTAGTACATCTGGACGCTGTCCCAGATGGCTGGACACCGTCCCAGTCTTAAGTGCTGGACGCCGTCCAAGCTTTTGGATGCCGTCCAGATCAACTGTTCCAGAAAAAAAATTTGTGGCACATTTTCGGAAGGTTAACGGGTTGGGTTGTTACAAGTGGTATCAGAGCATGGTCTAAGGGATTTAGGCGACTTGAGATAGGTGCCTAGACTTAGACTTTTGTGTGTGCTTAATTTGTTGCGGGACTTGTAGGAGTACGGGTTCAGAATAGGTTATAGTTAGTGCCTTGTTGTAGGTGGACTAACGTCGATATTGGTAATGCGGATATTATTAATATATTAATTGTGTTGTGATAATAATTCTCGCGTTTGTGTATATCGCGTAGAATTTTGTTTGTGTTTGTTTATATCATCGAGCGAGGCGGTCATTGTACTAACAAGTTAATACGGCGTGTGTACGTAATAAGGACTTGCAAACCTTATTACGGGTGCAAATCGTGTCTAACAAGTGATGTATGACGAGTGTTGAGCAAGATGGGGCGGTGTTATGCGTGTTGTTTTATACGTTCGTGGACTAATTGTTTTGCATTCTTTAGAGTGACGACGCGAAACGAGATCGAGACGAATGATGAGGAGTTTAACTCTAGAGTTGCGGCCGCCGTTGCGGAGCAAATGAGTGCATTTCGAGAAGAAATGGATAGGAGGTATTCCGAATTTCGAAATAGTGGTGAAATGGAGCATTGTCTTAAGAGCTTCATGAGAACTAAACCTCTGATGTATGACGGGAAACCGGATCCTTTGGTTAGCACCACATGGATTTCGGATGTTGAAGGGTGTTTTCGTACTATTGAATGCCCTCCTGAGAAGAGGACAAGACTCGCTACTAGTTTGTTGCGGGGTAGGGCAAAGGATTGGTTGGATGGTAAGATTGATCTTGTCGGTGGTGAACCGTTTATGGCGTTATCGTGGGACGGGTTTAAGAAGGAATTCTTCGAGGAGTTCCGGACTTCAGCCGATTTGTCGGAAATGCGTAATGAGTTTCGAAATTTGCAACAGGGTTCTATGGATTTGAATACTCTCAAGACGACCTTTATGGCGAAGGCTCGTTTTTTCCTGGAGTATTTGGGGAATGATCGTTTGTTGATGGAGGATTTCTATCGAACTTTGAATGATGACTTAAAGAGTAAGATTAGCCGGGGTTATGCGAAGTCATTTGCGGAATTATTCGTGGTGGCTAGAGGTTTTGATTCGTATTCGCGATTGAAGATTGGTGAACCTTCAAGTGAGAGAAGGGTTGTTTCGTATGGTGCTCCAAGTAAGAGGACTAAGGGTCCGAGTGTGAGCACGGGTGGTACACAGACTAGTATATCAGATTCTAGTGCATCTAGATGTTACAATTGTGGCATGAGGGGTCACAAGTCTTGGGAATGTTCGGTACCAAAGAGTGATGGTATGGTGTGCTTCAACTGCCAAGAAGAAGGACATCGTAAGCTGGAATGTCCCAAGTTAGCGGGGACGGGTGCGGCACGGAGACGTTAAGGTACGTTTCGTTTTAATAAATATGTTCTTTGATTATTTATTAAGTGCCGTTGAATTTGAGTTTGTAAAATGCCTTGTGTTGTGCATATTCTTGTTATGGGTGACGTTCCTAATGGAAGTACCCTATGGTGATGTTTGTTTATCGGGCGAAGGGCGTAAGACTTGGTGCCACCAAGCATTCCTTAGTAATTGGGAAATATTTCTACCAAGCCTTGGGAATGGGTTTTGGTGTTCGGTTGTTAGAGCGTGTTCGCTTTTATGTTAAAGTTGATGAACCATGAGGTTCGACGGGTGGGATGAAACCCTTGAAATCGAGTGCTTGATCTCGATGTATTTTGTTGAAGGAGTTTACATGACACGACATTAGGTGCCTTTTATACCTACTAGCGTGGTGTTCGACTCCGATTGTGTTGCGGTTACATTGTACTTAGGGTACCGAAGTGAAACCCTTAGGTACATGAGTGACTAGGTGGAAATTGACAAACTAGAGCAATTGGATGATTGCGAGGGTGTGGTTTGTGTAATTGTAGTACACTTTTCGTTCGAAGTGTTTGAGGATTGATTTAAATCCTTCGTGTGCTCTCGGTTGGAGCAAGATGTGGTGATGGGTCGTGTGAACCCAATTGTTGGTAAAGTCTACCCTTGGTAGCATTGTACGGTTGTACGAGTGGTGGATATGGGACGTAGTTCCAAGTGGGGGAGTTACACTCCCGCACGAGGACGTTTTAGTGTGAGATTTCGGATGATGCTTTTGGTAGATCCGGAAAATGTTGTCGAGACCTGGTTTTGGTCGATTTGTGGTAGATTACAATTTCGGATAAATTATACTTATGGTTTGGATTTGAATTATCACCGAGGTGGTAATGTGGTAAATCTCATTGAGAGATAATGGACGTGTTTGGTGAGCAAGGTGAAATCCTTCGGTTAAGGGAGGTGTGTCGAATTCTCTTCTAGAGAATTATTGTTTTGTGCCTATGTTTGATATAGGTGGTTCTTGCTCGAGTGTGTGAATGGTTAGTGGTATCCGTTAGGATTCACTATGGCGTAGCAGAGTGCGATGTTACGCTACTCGTCGTTTGAGGCCAAAAGGGCGTTGATTGATGAAGCATGACTTTCGGAGTCCGCTGACTTCATCATGGTATTGTTGATTGATAAAGCATGACCTTTAGGGTCCGCTGAATTCATCATGAGTGAGGTGTTATATCGGTGGAGCATGACCTTCGGGGTCCGCTGACTTCATCCGGTGTTGAGATTGGTGAAGCATGATCTTCGGGTCCACTGACTTCATCATGGTAGTGGATCGCGTGTGGTTTCGGATTCACGATCACGCGTGTGGTTTCGGTCATCTTATTGTGGAAGTGAGTCACGTGTAGTTCGGATTCACAAATGACTCGTGTGGTTTCGATCATTGTATTGAGGAGTGAGTCTCGTGTAGTTCAGATTCACAAATGACTCGTGTAGTTCGGTCATTCCTCTGGGATAGTGACTCTCGTGTAGTTCGGATTCACTATGGCGCGTGTAGTTAATATCCTATGTACATATGTATGTGTAGGATGGGTGCGGGTCGGGTGAAGTGATTCTCGGCTATAGAGCTCACTTCACATATAGGTGGATTTGATGGACTTTTGTATAAGTCCAATTGGCACGGTTGTGCGTTTTGGTTGACCACCCTTTGGCGAGGTACACGTTTGTGTGTACGTTATCACACGTGGTTGTGATTTGGATGTTATAACCCCAATGGCGAAGGGTTGATATTATTGTGATGTGGATAACCCCGACGTGGTGGATTTTATAATCCCATGACCGTGGGTTGAGTTGGAGAAGTGAATCGCGTGTAGTTCGGATTCACGATGACGCGTGTAGTTCGGTCATCTTATTGAAATGAATCTCGTGTAGTTCGGATTCATGGTGACTCGTGTAGTTCGGTCATCTTATTGAGGTAGTAATCTCGTGTGGTTTCGGATTACTAAGGCTCGTGTAGTTCAGCCAACCTCGATGTTGTGAAGATAGTAATCTCGTATGGTTTCGGATTACTAAGGCTCGTGTAGTTCGGTCAATCTTCATTGTTGTATTTGGTTCTCGGTTTTGGGTTAAGGGGTTAACCTTGGTCGTTTATATTGTTGTATATATTTATTTTGTTGTATTGTCGTGATGTAGCTAACCCTCCGGGTGTAGCTTCTTGGAGTTGTTCACATCGTCGTTGGTGAACTTATATTTGTTGATGTATCTATAGCTTGTTGCTTAGTGACTACGGTATGCTTAGTGTGGTTGCCTTATACATGGATGCTTCGGTATACGGTATTTGATATTTGTGTGGCGTGTCCATTTTATGCATATATATGTATGTAGTATATTATCATTCACTAAGCGTTAGCTTACCCTCTCGTTGTTTACATTTTTATAGATTGCACGGATGCGGTGGCTCGGGTAAGCGCGGGGACTAGTGGACTTGCGTAGTTGCTTTAGAAGACTTGCTTATGGATTTGATTAGGATTGGGTAGCGTGTCCCCAATCCTATGCTCGGTCTATGTTTTTGTATAAACTAATGGGTCGAAATAGTCACTTGTGGTATTTTGGGTCGATGTGGGCCCGGTGTCGTAAAACTCAGTTTTTATTGTGAAAAACTCTTAGTTTAAACTATTGTAATCTATTGTGAAAGTGTTTTGGTTTAAAAGTGTCGGGAAGCGGGTTTTCGCCTAATGTGTTCGAAAAACTGATCAGAATGTTTTAGTACATCTGAACGCCGTCCCAGATGGCTAGACGCCGTCCCAGTCTTAAGTGCTGGACGCCGTCCAAGCTTTTGGACGCCGTCCAGATCAACTGTTCCAGAAATTTTTTTTTGTGGCACATTTTCGGAAGGTTAACGGGTTGGGTTGTTACACTTTTTGGTTGGTGGGTTGATTTATTGATGTCTGCGAGGTGTACTAGGAAATAGTATTAATTTTTATTGCGAAAATACTATTAAATATGATACAATTTTACACAAGATATTTATTTATTTATAGAGTGGATATACCTAAACCTTGCTACAACACTTATAGGCAGTGTACCTAATAGTACAGTAGTGTAGTTTTTAGTAAGTCCGGTTCGTTCCACAGGGATCTTTAAACAAGCTTAACGCTATATTAGTTTTAAATATATAAAAATACAAATATATGTATAAGTAATATTATTATTATAAAAGGGGGTTTTTACCGTTTAATGACCGGTTTGTCGATTTTAAAACTTAAGTCGCAGTTAAAACCTAATGTAAAATACTAAAAATAAATACAACTTAATTTAAAGCGTAAAGTAAATAACAATAATGAAATTGCGATAAATAAAAATGTGATAAATAAAAAGTATGACAATTAAAGAGTACGATAATTAAAAGTGCAATTAAATACAATAACAATAAATAAAAGTGCGATAATTAAAAGTGCAATTAAATATGAAATAAAAGAATTATGCTTATTTAAACTTCCATAATCATGATGTTTGACGTGTTGATTTTAGTTTATTCTCATGGGTTAATTGTCCTTTTTCCTGGATTATTCAATATGTCCATATGGATTTGTCCATAATAGTCCATCAGTCATAATCATAAAATGCGGAAGTCTTCGTCAAATTATTCTTATTCCTGAAGTCAAATATTCCAACTAATTCGGGATTCGAATTGTAACAAGGTCTTAATACTTTGTTTAATGAATACACCAGGTTATCGACTACGTGTAAACCAAGGTTTTACTACTTTTTTAACAATTACACCAATTACCCTTGAATGTAATCCACCCCTGTTTCAACAAGTCTATTAACTATTAATCCAGTTCTGTGTCCGGTAAGATGAACAATTATTGGTATTTATAGATATTCCGCCCACCGTGCCCAGTCAAGCTTATGTGGTTATATATAAATAGGTCAAATTATAAGTCTATATATTAAATTAACGAGGTATCATTTAGTTAATATAAAGCCTATTAATAGCCCATAGTCTAATTTCCACAAGTGTCGTTCTTTTGTCCAAACCTCAATTATGGTACAAAGCCCAATTACCCAATCTTAATATTTTTAGCCCAACATCATGATTACTTCGTCTTAAATAAGCATAATAGTAACTTAGCTACGAGATATTAAATTAAAAATAACATTAACCATAACTTACAGTGATTAAAAATAGCGAAGCGTTACACGGACAGAATTTCGACTTACACCCTCACAACATTCGCTAACATACC
The DNA here is from genome assembly GCF_046630445.1 of Rutidosis leptorrhynchoides. Taxonomy (NCBI): domain Eukaryota; kingdom Viridiplantae; phylum Streptophyta; class Magnoliopsida; order Asterales; family Asteraceae; genus Rutidosis; species Rutidosis leptorrhynchoides. The sequence continues at coordinate 271,080,122 of NC_092339.1, read as the reverse complement.
CTTATTATTAGAATTTAAAATTAAAATTAAAATATAAATATAAATATAAATATATTTACGTATATAGATAGAGAGATGGATGGATATATATTTAAAACTGAGCCAAAACACGCGAATTTATAGCATCAGGCCTGTCACCTACTGCCATGCGATCGCATGGCTTTTTGCCTTCCAGGCCATGCGATCGCATGGCCCCTTTTTCCAGCTCACATGTGTTTGTTTTCATTCTGCCGACGGATTTAATAAATAAATATAATATATAAATAATTTTAAGAATTATTTAAATATTATATTATATTTATGTGCATAGTTGACTTGTAATTTTTAGTCCGTTGCGTCGAGCGTTGAGAGTTGACTTTGGTCCCGGTTTCGGTTTTTCGAACGTCCTTGCGTACAATTTAATATCTTGTATTTTGCGTTTCGCTTCTTGTACTCTTGTAATTTTGAGACGTTTCACATCAATAATTGGAACCACTTTGATTGTACTTTGTACTTTTGAGCTTTTTGGTCGTTTGAGTCTTCAATTTGTCGAATCTGTCTTTTGTCTTCACCTTTTATTATTTAAACGAATATCACTTGTAAATAAAACAATTGCAACTAAAAGCTTGTCTTTCTTGAGTGATAATGCTATGAAATATATGTTCGATTTTAGCATTATCAAATATTCCCACACTTGAGCGTTGCTTGTCCTCAAGCAATATAGTCTTTAAATAAAAACACTAGAATCACTTCTTTATTCTTCACACTTTGTACATCAGTGATTTCTATACGGCGGTATAAAAATTTAGATCCTTAAGGAAATTGGATCTTTATGAAAACATTTGATCTTTTGAAAATTAATCTAGCTTTTACCCTAGATAAGTTTTTCGGAATAACCCTTCACCGGTGTTTGCAAATTGTTTTTGTGGGTTTGGTGGGTTTCAGATTTGAAAATTTTATCTCAAAACTTGTGGTTTTGTGTCACCCACTTGCTAACCTTGTATTGGAAAAGCAACACGTCCAGTATACTTGTTCTGTATATTACCTTTCGGTAAACTACCGTCCGGTTGTAAAGGAAAGCGTTGAACAAGCAACTGTTAAGGCAATGTCCCCTGACATGTTTTTAATTATGGTCTATAACATGTCTGATGCAATTACTATCCTTGGTAGGAGCAATAGTAAAGCTCACCCTTATAATTTTCTTCGGTCTGGCACAAGGTCCTGTCTTTGACCATGCTATGCAACCACCATTCTTACGGTTGACACCCGATTTGGTTCAGGTGACCTAATGAATTTCAGGTGAATTCCTAGGATTTTACGTTCAATGGTAATGAAAGCATTGAAAATGGGTTTTCAGAAAACAAATCGGTTTGTAATTTGATCAAAATATTTTCTCGTTCAAGCTCGAGTTTAGGTATCATTGAATTCCATGAGTTTGTAATTCTCAATCTTTAAAAGTCAATCTCAAGGATTGAGTAATATCAGTCTTAAAAGCTGATTTTTGATCTTTAAGGAGATTATCCCTTCTGGGGATCTGATTCATTAGTCTTATCCAGCTAATTTGCACGGCATCCTCCCCATTTTACAAGACAGATCCTCTCATGGTTAGGATAAGTCTAACCACTTGGCGACCATGTTTGATGCTGAGGTCCGTGGATTTCCTGCTGATTTTAGTGATGACTTTTCTAGATTTTTCGTCAACCTACAGCTGGTCTGGACGACAACTTCATGACCTAAATCAAGAAGCGCGTTTCTTTTTTGGAAGACTTTACTTCCTTTTAATGATGGAATTGATTCATCGTGTAGATCCTTTCTTTCAAATATATTATAGTAAATCGGGTAAAATATTTAATTTTGTCCAAAACAAAAGTATCTTCAGTTATTTGTACAAAAATATGTGATATATGTTCAAAATAACTAGGTAAATTTTTCCCACACTTGGCTTTTATTTTCCTTTTTATTGTCCTTTATTCCATTTTAAATGAATTCTAACATTTTGGTTTGTTTCTCAATTTATGTTCTTTCCAAGGTAACAATAATTTCGGTGTTAATACCTACTTTTATCGTTCATAAATATGTATAAACATGATTTTTAATTCATTTAATTGAAAATTTTGAAAATTTTTACTAGAATTGTGTAGTCAGTATATAAGACTAGAGCTGTTCTTTATTATCAGAGAGCACTAGATTCTAATACAACTACTGCTTTACTAGTATTTTTAATGGTAACCAAGTGTATAAGTTAAAAATTTTAAAAATCCGAAAGAATTTAACCCCTTCCCACACTTAAGATCTTGCAATGCCCTCATTTGCAAGAAATCAGTAACAATTTAAATTATTAACGGTGATTAGCGTAGAAAAATGATTAAATTTTACCAAAGTTTCCAAACATATTGGCGTTTGTTTGCTGAATGATAAACGGTGCACATCATTTGTTCATTCCGTCTTGTTGTTACATCACATTTGTTTTTCGTTTTGTCGTCAAAAGTACTAGCTTTTGCTGAACTTAATGCCAGTCTTTGAAAATGCGCTGTTTTACCCTGTTGTGTACAATATACATACATACAAATATAAACATGCATGGTAATTTGAAATGGGACTTAAAATCCCACTTTCAAATCAAATATGAAATATTAGTACAAAATAATAAAAATATTAAACAATACATTAATGTATCACAATATCATATGTTTAAACATAAATAAATAAAAATAATAAAAAGATGAAAAATCATAGAAATCGCCAACTGGAACTATGTTAATCTGGATAGGGGTTCCAGTTCATGTCGTCGTCTGGGTTCCATGGTTGGTGATAGGTGTACTGGTAGGCTTGGTTAGGATCGTAGAGAGTATATGGTAGTCTCATCTCGGGCTGGTGTTGAGGATAGTAAGCGGGTCGGGTCGGAACGTAGTAATCCTGAGGTGACAGCCGGCTCATAATCTGATGTTGTTGATAGTCCCATCCATCATGCTGTCATTGCCTGGAATGCTCGTAATCATTCCGGGCTTGCCACTGCTCCATCCGACGAAATCTCTCCGCGTTTGTCATATCTACCTCATCTACACGCTGGTAGACATCAATCATAGCCTCTCGAATGACATCCCTAATGTCATCTGCTTCCTCCATCTCCTCATCTGATCCTCTCTCTACCTGTAGATGACTACCTTCATAGGGTATTGCCTGGTTGCGTCTACTCTTTAATACCTTAGCACCCGCATAAACCCTCAATCCTAAAAGCTCAACCTGCTCCCTACATTCCAAAAGTGGACCCCATTGGTCCTTATCTACACCTAAATACTCTCCAATGAGAGTAACAAAAATACCTCCTCCTATAATCCCCCCTTCCTGTATTCCTTCAACCATCTTAGATAAATAAAAACCAACACAGTAAGGGATATTAACAAAGCCTCTTGGGTCTCGAATACACTTTAGGTAAAATAAATCATGCAAGGTCATTTTCTCCTTGTTGTGACCTCTCTGTGTAATCGAGTTAGCCAAAAATATATGAATTATACGAAGCTCGGCTTTGTTAATATGTAAGTAGGTATGTGTTCCTGCCCGGCCAAAAACATTATAATCGGACATACGCCTCCAAACGGCGTTCGCATCAAAATTCCTATCTACCCTTTCACCACGATAAATAAAATTCATACAATCGGGTAGTAGCAATTCAGCGGGCGTATATATCTGCAAAGCCCTGGCCATGTCCAGCATGGACATCCTGTACATCCTACAGCCAAGTATAAATCTAAGAAAACTTCTATCATCTAATCTATCTACATCTACATTTAATGCTATAGTACTCATCAGCTCAACACACCATTCCTTATATACAGGTCTATGAATGGTGAATACGCGTTCCTAATCGGTAAAAGAAGAACTGTCATACCTTTGAATCAGATGCTCCCTAACACAGTCAGCTAGTTGGACCCTTTCCAAAGGATTCCAATCAATTACCCTAGGCACCTCTACATCTTTCGTTATTAATTTGAATTTATTACTTTGATATGCCGGGTAATCTCTCCAGCTTCTATCGAATCTCAGATTAGGATGCAATGTATGTTCAGGAATCGTTGGGTATTCTAATGGCTGATGCATCGGAATTACTATGAATTCATTAGCAAACTGTAGCGGATCATAATAAGGTACATGTTGGTCAGGCTGATGTTGTTGTTCCTGTTGTGGTTCTTGTTCGGGTTCTTGCTCGTATTGCGGTTCATATTTTGGTTCAGGTTCTTGTTGTGGTTGTCTAGATGACGATGAAGCACCAGCAGTATCAGTTTTCTACAAAACACATCAAACACAAAATTTGTGCATCCAAATATGCATTAGTGTTAGAAAAATAACAACTTAAATTAACCACAATAACATGTTCAATCAAATTTAAACTTATACGCAATTTCACATTTTTTTACAATTCTACACTTTTTCAAATAAGCTCATATGAAAATGTATACAAAGTTCATAAGCATTTAACTCAAATAACATGTCAAAACAACCTTTACTAGCAATTAAACAAGTCTCTAATGGCAATTATATCAAATTAATCAAGTTCATGAATTTTAGACTTAAAAAGTCTACTTTAATCTCCAAAAATCATGTTTAGGATCAATGTTTGGATCATTTAACTACCTAAACATGTTACACTACTTAATTTAGCAACAATTCATGACAAAAATCGGCCATAACCTATTTATATCAAAAAGCCCCAAATTGCTCAAGAACACAAACCCTAGATTTCTAAAATTTTTTGATGTTTTTGGCTTCAAATCATGTTAAATAGCATCAATCTAAGTTATACATGCATAAAATACTATCAATTTAACACTAATTACACTAGAAATTAACAAAATTGCATTAGGTAAAATATTGGTAATTATCACAAAAACTAAAAAATTTATGAGTTTAGGGGTGTAATTTTTACCTTTTTGTTGAAGAATCCGGACCTAGGCATGATTATAGAGGATTGTAAGACAAAATTTGGTTGAATTTGGTGAAAAATGGTAATTTTAGGGATGAATTTGGAGAGTGTTCGTGTGTGTTGTGTGTGTTTTGTGGAGACAGAGAGCAGTCGACTGGCCTTTTTCTATCTGATCTGTAATTCAGCTCCATGCGATCGCATGGAGTTGAAGTTCAAAACCCATGCGATCTCATGGGTCTGATATTTTTTTTTTTTGTATAAAAACCTTATACTTTAATAAAACATAAAATTAATAAAATTTTAAAAATTTGTTTCTTTTTAGGATGAGGGCGTTTCGGATCGTTGTCCTAGTCCGTCCCTCAACAAAATTTTAAAATTTGTCAATTCAAAGCGCGGTATTAAAAGTAAAGATTTTTGGATTTTTTAAATATTTTTGGCATACTTTAATTCAATAAAATTAAAAATAATGATAATAAAAGTTCTCGTCCCTCCCTGGGGTAGAGCAATTTCGGTTTAACGACCTAGTCTTCAACTCACGACGAATTTTTAGAAATCAATTTTCTTAACTTAACGAAATAAAGTAAATTTTTGTTTTTAAATTCACACCAAACTTAAATTTAAAATGCATAAAATTAAAAATTCATATTATTATTAAAAATTCACACCAAACTTATATTATATTTTTGTTTTTATACATACAAACTTATATTAAAAATATTAATTTTTCAAATATTTACAATTTTAAATATACTGATTTAAAAAGTTTACAATATTATTTTAATATTAATTTTAAAAACAAAATTAAAATAAAATTAAAAATTTTTTGGTCTTTTATCCCACTTTAATCAATTAAATATTATCAAAAATATACGCCCCTCTTTTCGGTTCAGTAATTTCGGTTCCATAACCTAGTTTAACTCATGACGAATTTTTAAAATATTTTGGGTTGATTAATTAAAGATATTTATACCTTAAGAATAAACGGTAAATTTTGCAGTGATGGAATAAATTTTTGTATGATATCAATAATTTCGGTCGCAAAACCTAATTTTATTGAGTACCAATTTAATACTTTATAGCGAACAATTTAGCGTTTATTATCAAAAGGTTAAAAATAATAAAAATAAAAATAAAAACTGTACATACTTACCCGTGAAATAGAATTCTTAGTGACCTGCTTTAGCCCACTCATAAGATAGTCGGACTAATTGATTTTCCATAGCTACATAGGCGTAACCTCGAGCATTCAATGTTTTTTCTTCGAAACATATGAACGGTCCATCTCTGCATAAAGTAACGAATTCGGTATTGGAATATGTCTGATTCGTCGAGCATTTTACTTCGTGTGACCATTTTCCGCATTTGTGACATCTTTCAAGGTGTCGTGCTCTTCTTTTCGCTGCGAATTTTGATTTTCCTTTACCAAACTGTAACTTATTATTTTCGTTCCTGGATTCTTTTCATACTCTGTCCAATTTACCTCTGATTAATGATACTATTTCACTTGGAAGGGTGTCATTATTACATTTAGTGATCAAAGCGTGTAGCATTAGACCATGGTTTAGTTCACATGAAGTCTTCATCTCGTAAATCCTAAAAAAAATAAAAATCCAGAATGGGGGGAGAAGACTAGTTCTTTAGGGTCTGCTAGGGAAAGACCATTCGGATTCCATTCTCGAGAACTACATGAAAACAGAAAATCTAACTCTAACAGAAATACATATTATCCTTTAAAGACTTGATTCTCCCCACACTTAGTTAGCTGTGGTGTCAAAATTGTGATTAACTTCGTTTTCAATTGGATCATCAACAATTTGTATATCTCTGACTTTTTCTTCAATCCATTTGTTGATTTCCTCCGTAGCTTTCACAAATTCAACTAACATCGCCTTTTCTTTTGGCGATAAATTGGATAGTAATTGGTTACATAACTTAAAGTTTCCCTTAATCTTAGCATCGTGAATCCGTTTATAAAGTTTCTTCGTTGAACTGTTAAAAACGAGTTCATCTAATTTCTTATCATCAACGGGGTTCTTTGTGATCGGATCATCATTAAGTGTTTCTTCATCTTCCCCATACTTATGCGTTTTTATTGGTCTAACAGTTTTGGTTGGTGGAGATCTAAACTTTCGATTCACAAAGGTGATCGATTTATCACCATCCCTAAGTGTCATTCTACCTTCTCTTACTTCAATGAATGCCTCGGTGGTTGCTAAAAATGGGCAACCTAAAATTAGAGGAATATCAAGGTTTTCCTCCATATTAGTCACTATGAAGTTTGCAACAAAGGTGAAACTTCCCACGTTAACAAGTAAATTATTTGTTATTCCAACCGGGTGTTTAATGGTTAGGTCAAATGATTGAACACCTATTTTGGTTGGTTTTAATTTACTCATACCTAATCTTTTGTATAAGGAAAGAGGCATAATATTTGCACTTGCTCCTAAATCTACGAGTCCATTATATACAGCACCATCATTAAGCAAGCAAGAAATGATAAATTCACCCGGATCTCCTGTTTTAGTAAGTCGAGTTGGTTTGTAAACCTTTTTCGGGTGTTCTTTTCTTGGTTCTTTCACTTCTATTTGAACTTCTTGTTCATATTTTTCTTCGTTTCTTGGAATGGGAGGTTTGTATAAGAATTCTTCTTCATCACTCAAATTTAAATCCTCCCTATTTTCCAATTTTGATTTTTCATATGTTGTTGATAACATATTTATGTTTTCATTTTGAAGGTTTTCTTGGGTGGTGAAATTATGATTGACTTCATTGTCAACTTCCATCGGACCATGTATGTAATGTTTAACTCTGTGACCATTAACTTTAAATTCAATCCCATTTGAATTTATTAACTCTACTGTTCCGTATGAGAAAACTCTTTTGACTATGAATGGTCCAGACCATCTTGATTTCAATTTTCCAGGAAATAGCTTGAATCGTGAATTGAAAAGAAGAGCTCTGTCTCCTTCTTTAAATTCTTTTGAACTTCTAATTCTTTTATCATACCATTTCTTCGTTCTTTCTTTATAGATTAACGAATTTTCGTATGCTTCATGTCTTAATTCTTCTAATTCATTTAATTGACTTAATCGTAGACGTCCGGCTTCATGTAAATCAAGATTACATGTCTTCAAAGCCCAAAATGCTTTGTGTTCAATTTCTACTGGAAGATGACATGCTTTTCCGTAAACGAGTTTAAAAGGTGTGGTTCCAATTGGAGTTTTGTAGGCTGTTCTAAAAGCCCAGAGTGCATCCTCTAATTTAATGGACAATTCCTTCGGATTTGATCCTACGGTTTTCTCTAGAATACGTTTTAAAGCTCGGTTGGTATTTTCAACTTGTTCACTTGTTTGTGGATGATATGCAGTGGAGATTTTATGAGTTACTCCATATCTTTTGAGAACTTTCTCATTACCCCGATCACTTATTAAAGCTTTCGGTGTTCCAAACCTAGCAAAAAGACGTTTTAAAAAGTTGACTACAACTCGTGCATCATTAGTTGGGAGAGCTTGTGCTTCCGCCCATTTAGATACATAATCAATGGCAACGAGAATGTAGAGATTATTATGAGATTTTGGAAATGGACCCATAAAGTCAATACCCCAAATGTCAAATACTTCACATACTTGAATGACATTTTGTGGTATTTCGTCACGTTGACTTATTTTTCCGGCCCTTTGACAAGCATCACAGGATTTGCAAAGAAGGTGTGCGTCTTTGAAAATTGTAGGCCAATAGTATCCAGCATCATAAATTTTTCTTGCTGTAAGTTGAGGCCCATAATGCCCTCTTGTTGGTCCTGTGTGACAATGGTTTAAGATTTGACTAGCTTCATCTCTGAATACACATCGGCGTATTATTCCATCGGGACAACTTTTAAACAAATGTGGATCTTCCCAGAAATAGTGTTTTATATCACTAAAGAATTTCTTTCGTTTTTGGTACGACAATCCTTTTTCAAGGAATCCACATACTAAGTAGTTTGCATAGTCTGCAAACCATGGAATTTTATTATAATCTATCTTCAATAGATATTCATCAGGAAAGTTGTCTTGTATGGCCGATTCATTTAGAACTTCTAATTCGGGATTTTCAAGACGAGAAACATGATCAGCAGCGAGATTTTCTGCTCCCTTTTTATCTCGGATTTCAATATCAAACTCTTGTAAGAGTAAGATCCAACGGATTAATCGTGGTTTGGCATCTTGTTTCAAAAATAGGTATCTAAGAGCAGAATGGACGGTATAGACCACCGTTTTAGCTAAAACGAGATATGATCGAAATTTGTCAAAAGCAAAGACAATAGCAAGGAGTTCTTTTTCAGTAGTTGTGTAATTCGTTTGTGCTCCTTGTAACGTCTTACTGGCATAATAAATAGGTTGAAATCGTTTTTCAATCCTTTGTCCTAAAACAGCTCCCATTGCAAAATCACTTGCATCGCACATAAGTTCAAATGGTAGATTCCAATTTGGAGTTATCATGATCGGCGCATTAGTGAGTTTTTCTTTAAGAATATTAAAAGATTTGATGCATTCATCTGAAAAGATAAATGGAGCATCCTTTTCTAGGAGTTTATTCATAGGAGTGGCAATTTTAGAAAAATCTTTTATGAAACGTCGGTAAAAACCGGCATGGCCTAGAAAACTCCTAACTCCTCTAACATTGGTGGAATGTGGAAGTTTAGCAATTACATCTACTTTAGCTCTATCCACTTCAATTCTTTCCTTTGAAATTTTATGACCAAGAACGATGCCTTCTTTAACCATGAAATGGTATTTCTCCCAATTAAGTACTAGATTTGATTGTTCGCATCTAATAAGCATTCGTTCAAGATTAACTAGACATGATTCAAAGGTATCACCGAAGACTGAAAAGTCATCCATGAAAACTTCCATGCATTCTTCGATCATGTCGTGAAAAATCGCCATCATGCACCTTTGAAAGGTTGCAGGGGCGTTGCAAAGTCCAAATGGCGTGTGTTTGTAAGAAAAAGTACCATAAGGGCACGTGAATGTGATTTTCTCTTGGTCCTCGGGTGCTATTAGAATTTGAAAATATCCGAAAAAACCATCAAGAAAACAATAGTAACTATTTCCAGCTAATCTTTCTAACATTTGATCAATGAAAGGTAAGGGAAAGTGATCTTTTCTGGTAGCCTCAATTAATTTTCTATAATCAATACAAACACGCCATCCTGTTACAGTCCTAGTAGGAATAAGCTCATTTTTTTCATTTGTGATGACAGTCATGCCACCCTTCTTAGGGACGTATTGAACTGCGCTTTCCCATGGACTATCAGAAATTGGATAAATTAAACCTGCATCTAGCAGTTTAATAATTTCTTTCTTAACAACATCTTGCATGTTAGGATTTAGTCTTCTTTGGCGTTACACATACGTTTTATGACCTTCTTCTATAAGGATTTTATGTGTGCAATAGGAAGGACTTATTCCTTTAATATCATGAATTTTCCATGCAATGGCTGGTTTATGAGCTTTTAGCACAGAAATGAGCTGAGATTTTTCACTTTCAGTAAGAGAAGACGATATTATTACAGGTAATTCAGATTCACCATGTAAATAAGCATATTCCAAATGGTTTGGAAATGGCTTTAACTCTAATGTCGGTGGTTCTTCTATCGATGATTTGTATCGATATCTGTCTTCCTCTTTTAGCATTTGAATTTCTTCTGTTGTTGGTTCATATCCATTAGCCACAAGTGTAGCTAACATTTCATTTTCATCAATTGGTTCAGTTCCTTCTCCTAAAGAACATTCTCCTGTTCCTTGTAATTCTGGAAATTCTTTTAACAATTCTGCATGTAAATCTATAGTTTGAATATAATAACATGTATCATCTGCAGATTGCGGTTGTTGCATGGCTCTATCAACTGAAAAGGTAACACTCTCGTCCTCTATACTTAGGGTCAGTTTCTTACCAAACAAGTCTATCATTGCTTTAGCCGTGTTTAAGAATGGTCTTCCTAATATGAGAGGAACTCGAGAATCTTCTTCCATGTCCAGAATAACAAAATCTACTGGAAATACTAAAGTACCAACTTTAACTAACATGTTTTCCATTATCCCTCTAGGATATTTTACTGATCTATCGGCTAGTTGTATACTTATTCGTGTTGGTTTCAATTCTCCAAGGTCTAGTTTAGTGTATAATGAATACGGCATTAAATTTATACTAGAACCTAAGTCTGCCAATGCTTCTATTGAACTAAGACTACCCAGAAAACATGAAATTGTGAAACTTCCTGGATCAGATAGTTTTTCGGGTATCTTATTCAACAGTACTGCAGAACAATTAGCATTCATAGTAACAGCCGAGAGTTCTTCTATTTTCTTTCTATTCGTGATTAGATCTTTCAAAAATTTAGCATATCTAGGCATTCCTGAAATCACATCAATGAAAGGAAGATTTACATTTATTTGTTTAAACATATCCAAGAATTTGGATTGCTCAGCTTCAAGTCTCTCTTTTCTCATTTTACTCGGGTAAGGAAGTGGTGGTTGGTATGGTTTAACATAAGGTTTAGCCTTAACTGTGTTATCTTCATTAACCTTTTCAACTACTGGTTCTGTTTCCTTATCTTGTTCAGGTTGTGGTTCTTGTGGAGTAGGAATAGCTTCATCAGAAATTACAGGTATTTCAGGTGGTTTAAGTGTAATACCACTTCTTGTGGTAATGGCTTTAGCTGTTTCATTCCGGGGGTTAGCATTTGTATCACTAGGTAGACTTCCAGGTTTTCTTTCACCTATTAACCTTGCTAGGTTACTTACTTCTTGTTCCAAATTTTGAATAGAAGCTTGTTGATTTCTAAATGCTTGAGCATTTTGTTCATTGGTTTGTTTCTGAGATGTGAAAAACTGCGTTTGAGAATCAACTAGCTTTGACATCATATCTTCTAAATTTGGCTTTTTATCATCGGTTTGTGGTGGTTTATTTTGAAAATTAGGTCTTTGCTAGTTGTAAGTATTATTGGATACTTGTTGATTGCTAGGACCTTGTTGGTTGTTGTATGGAACATTTCGGTTATAATTCTGATTTTGATTGTAGATTGGCCTTGGCGGTTGATAATTATTCTGATAATTATTTTCAGGCCTTTGGTTTATGTATGAACCATTCTCTCTTTGTTCCATTGTGATAAGGCTAAAAAGGAACATATATTTCATAGCAATATCCCTCCTAAATAATAGGTTTTCATATGTAATTGTATTATATTTTCATTGTAATTGTTTAAATAAATAAGTGCGAAGACAAAAGGCGAAAACGAAGATTTGAAGACACAAACGTCCAAAAAGCTCAAATGTTCAAGATACAATTCAAAAGGTTCAATTTATTGATGAAAAACGTCTAAAAAGACAAGAGTAAAAGTTACAAAACGCAAAGTACAAGATATTAAATTGTACGCAAGGACGTTCGAAAATCCGGAACCGGGACATGAGTCAACTATCAACGCCCGACGCAACGGACCAAAAATTACAAGTCAACTATGCACATAAATAAAATATAATATATAAATAATTCTTAAAAATTATATATATTATATTATTATTTAATAACGTCGACAAGCAAAGATCCAAAATGATGTGAGCTGGAAAATCAAACTCCACGACTCGCGGAGTTTGAAGGCCAAAAACTCCACGACTCGCGGAGCTGTCAGAAATCAAAACGCCGATAAAAGGCCATGCATTCATTCGATAAAAATATAAATAATAATAATAATACTCCGTAGTATAATATAAATAAATATATATATAATATATATATATATATATATATATATACATATATATATATACATTTTTATCAAATAATAATAATAATACTCCGTAGTATAATATAAATAAATATATATATAATATATATATATATATATATATATATATATATACATACATATATATATATATACATATATATATATATATACATACATATATATATATATACATACATATATATATATATATATATATATATATATATATATATATATATATATATATATATATAGTATAGATTAGTATTATATTAGATTAGTTTGGGTTATGTAAAAGTTATTTTTACGGGTTTTAAAGTCGGAGCTCTGTCCGTGTACTACTACGCGATAAATAATCAATGTAAGCTATGTTCTCCTTTTTAAACTAATGTCTCGTTCTTAAGTTATTATTATGCTTATTTGAGCCGAAGTAATCATGATGTTGAGCTAAATATTAAAGACGGGGTAATTGGGTTTTGTACCATAATTGGGGTTTGGACAAAAGAACGACACTTGTGGAAATTAGACTATGGGCTATTAATGGGCTTTATATTAAATTAACGATACCTCGTTAATTTAATATAAAGGTTATGATTTGACGTATCTATATATAACCACATACGCTTAATCGGACACGATGGGCGGGATATTTATAAGTACGAATTATTGTTCATTTGACCGGACACGGGGATGGATTAATAGTCAATGGACTCATTAAAACAGGGGTGGATTACATTCAAGGGTAATTGGTGTAATTGTTAACAAAGTATTAAAACCTTGGTTTACACACAGTCGATAACTTGGTGTATTCATTAAGCAAAATATTAAGACCTTGTTACAGTTCGAATCCCCAGTTAGTTGGAATATTTGACTTCGGGTATAAGGTTAAATTTTCCGAGCAGTTTATAATTATGACCGATGAACTATTATGGACAAAAACCAGATAGGTTTCAAATACATCCAGGACAAAGGACAATTAACCCAGGACAATAAATAATCAAAACGTCAAACATCATGGTTACGGAAGCTTAAATAAGCATAATATATTTTATTTCATATTTCCTCGTACTTTTATTTATTGTCATTTTAATTATTGTTATTTATTTTATATTGTTAGTTAAATATCGTCATTTACTTTACGCTTCGCTTAAAATATAAAATCGACAAACAGGTCATTAAACGGTAAAACCCCCTTTTATATATTATTATATATAATTATATATATTTTGTACAAATATAGTTGTAAAATATAGTGTGCAATAAGCCCGCTCCCTGTGGAACGAACCGGACTTACTAAAAACTATACTACTCTACGATTAGGTACACTGCCTATAGTGTTGTAGCAAGGTTTAGGTATATCCCATTTGTAAATAAATTAAAACTTGTGTAATTTTTAATAGAATTTCCTTGTAAAAAATATAACTATTTCGTATACACCCACGCTACCACATCAAGTTTTTGGCGCCGTTGCCAGAGAAGTCGGTGAAACTCTATATTTTTAATTTATTTTTGTATAAATATATTTATATATATTTTTAGAAAAACAATATAAAAAAAACGTCTTTCAAACTCCACGACTCGCGGAGTTTGCAGGCTTAAAACTCCACGACTCGCGGAGCCGCCCTGCCGCGCTGACAGAAACCCTAAAATCGCATTAATTACGGATTATTATTTATTATTATTTAAACCTAATTAGTTTATTATTAATATAATTTAGTTTTAATTGAATCTTTATTGTTCGTAGCTAGTTTTAAGTTCTAGTATTTTGCCGTAGCTTATTTTTATTTTTAGATTTTTAGGCTTTGCCGTAAAATCCCTTAAGTGCTTTTTCTTTAGACTAAGATTTAGGTGCTTTAGAATTTTACGACGCAGTTTTTAGATTTTAGTGCCTAATTAAGTTATTGTCATTTTGGATATAGAATTCCTTTAAGCTTTAATACCTTTAGGCGCAACTTTTTAGATTTAATTTTTAGACTTTTAAGTTACGACGCGCTATTTTCTTATTTTTATTTTTCGACGTTTTTTCGACGCGCATTCTTTTTCTTTCTTATTTCTCGACGCTTTAGTTTTTAGGACTTGGAAATTTTCTCAATTTCTTATCTAATATCTCAAACGGAAAGAAAAATTATTTAAGTGGTTAAATTAATGGACGTTGACAATTTTCTGCTTCGTAGTAATAGTTGGATTTGTTAGTGGCTGAGTTGTGAGCTTCCGATTTAAAGGGTTCTGGCTCCCTGCTGCATCTTTTGGCTATTCGAAACGTGGGCAAAAGCAGAAAAGTCTATTAATTGGACAACTTATATAAGTTTTTCTATTTTTATAACTAATAGGATAATTAGTAAATGCACCACATTGTAGCTAAAATTTGGCCATCGCAATAAAATGGAAAATTTTGAAAACAAGGCTATGGAAACTCTTTTTGATATCCAAAATCAATTAAATCAATACTCTCAACCGAGTGTTGATGACAATTCGTTCGGTCAATCTTGGATCACGAATGACGAAACAATAACTGGTTGTGAAATCTGTGGAGATTATCATTCAACATGGGAATGTTATTATTATGTTCCTATGGAAAATTACGCACCCACAGAACCTGAATGGAATGATTATGAAGAATACAATTCAAATTAGGATTATTCCCAAGAATATTTCCAAACTCAACAACCAGTAGACGAGGAAAATTACGTGTCTGAAAATTTATTAGACAATATGAAAATCAAACTCGAAGAACTCAATGCTCAAAATGAACAAATGAGAGAGTTTGTAAACCGGCAAGCTGAAACTCTATCAGACTACACACCTGTTGATCTGAGAAGTATTGTGCAAGAAAATCTCATATCATCGAATTTTGATGAATTCGAGAGCTCCGAAATCACCACCTATCCCGTTGATACTTTTTATTCAGCTTTACCAATTTCACAACATATCGACACATTAGCCTCTACTGACGAAATCAACGATCCATCAATGGATGAAGAAGAAGAAGTAAGGGTGACAAATTGGTACTCTTGGAAAAACGATAACGTTGAAAATTTTACCCCCGAGACCAAAATGGTGAGACCAATAAGTACCATTAATGAAGAAGAATTTGCTTTGATCCCGAAATTCACCATTCCACAACCTTCCAACCCAATATTCTCAATAGACGAGTCATCTACCGAAGATGTACTACGAGCTGTAATAGACATTGACACCTCAAATTTCACCCAATTGGGTAATAGAGGTGAAAACTTTGATCTCGAGAATAAAAGGAAGGAAATGTTAGGAATTGTCCGCCCTATAATATGTATGTCGATGTATATCGATCCATTTGACCAAGAACCAGAAAAGAGACATATCCATTTACTAAAAGCTACACTTAAAAAAGAATTAAGTAGTGACGATCGAGAGAGTCTAAATTTAAACCCATTGATATATTATACACCACCCGAGATGTAAATAACTGGCCCACTATTTTAATTCGTGGAACTTATTCTACCGACTTCACATGTCGTCAGCTAAGTGTGGGGAAGTCTAACCCCACTTAACGTTAAATTAGGGGTTCGGGTTAGTGCATAACTCGTTAAATAAACATGCATAATAAGTAAGGGTAAAAGACGCATTTTCAAATATTAGCAAACAGTTCAGAAAAGCAACCGTTTTTGAAGAAAAACATGTGTGATAAAACAAGAAGGAATGAATGATGAGGCGCGCCATCTATCATTCGACGAGCTTTTTTATTCCAGGTGCTTTTGTTTTGGACTAAATTAACTATTTTACCCGATGAAAGAAAAGAAAAGATGGATCTACACGATGAATTCCATCATTAAAGGGAAGTAAAGTCTTCCGAAAAAGACACGCACTTCTTGATTTAGGTCAAGAAGTTGTCGTCCAGACCAGCTATAGGTTGACGAAAAATCTAGAAAAGTCATCTCTAAAATCAGCAGGAAATCCACGGACCTCAGCATCAAACAGGGTCGTCATGTGGTCAGACTTATCCAAACCATGAGAGGATCTGTCTCGTAAAATGGGGAGGGCGCCGTGCAAATTAGCTTGATAAGACTAATGAATCAGATCCCCAGAAAGGATAATCTCCTTAAAGATTAAAAATCAGCTTTTAAGACTGATATTACTCAATCCTTGAGATTGACCTTAAAGATTGAGAATTACAAACTCATGGAATTCAATGATATCTAAACTCGAGCTTGAACGAGAAATATTTTGATCAAAATTATAAACCGATTTGTTTTCTGAAAACCCATTTTCAATGCGTTCATTACTATTGAACGTAAAATCCTAGGAATTCACCTGGAATTCATTAGGTCACCTGAACCAAATCGGGTGTCAACCGTAAGAACGGTGGTTGCATAGCATGGTCGAAGACAGGACCTTGTGCCAGACCAAAAAATCATAGGATGATCTTTACTATTGCTCCTACAAAGGATAGTACTAGCATCCGACACGTTTATAGACCATAATCAAAAGTAAGTCACGGGACATTGCCTTAACAGTTGCTGGTTCATCGCTTTCCTTTATAACCGGACGGTAGTTTATCGAAAGGTAATATACGGGACAAGTGAACTGGACGTGTTGCTTTCCTAATACAAGGTTAGAAAGTGGGTAACACAAAACCACAAGTGTTGAGCTAAAATTTTCAAATCTGAAACCCACACAACCCACAAAAATATTTTGCAAACACCGGTGAAGGGTTATTCCGGAAAACTTGTCTAGGGTAAAATCTAGCTTGAATTTTCAAAAGATCAAATGTTTTCATAAAGATCCAATTTCCTAACGGATCTAAATTTTCATAGTCATGTGGGACTGTAAACCGCCTTTCAAATGTGCACTTTGCTTTGGAAACTGAAAGTAAATCGGCTATTTGATTGCAAGTGTCGTTGACCTAAACCCGAGGCAACTGTGGATGACACACCCACCTTTAACCATGGTTCTATCGTTACTATCATTGTTTATATCACCATATCAAAATCACTGATGTACAAAGTGTGATGAATAAAAAAGTGATTCATGTATGTTTTTATTTCAAGTTATGTATTGCTTGAGGACAAGCAACGTTTAAGTGTGGGGATGTTTGATAAGGCTAAAAAGGAACATATATTTCATAGCAATATCCCTCCTAAATAATAGGTTTTCATATGTAATTGTATTATATTTTCATTATAGTTGTTTAAATAAATAAGTGCGAAGACAAAAGGCGAAAACGAAGATTTGAAGACACAAACGTCCAAAAAGCTCAAATGTTCAAGATACAATTCAAAAGGTTCAATTTATTGATGAAAAACGTCTAAAAAGACAAGAGTACAAGTTACAAAACGCAAAGTACAAGATATTAAATTGTACGCAAGGACGTTCGAAAATCCGGAACCGGGACATGAGTCAACTATCAACGCCCGACGCAATGGACCAAAAAATACAAGTCAACTATGCACATAAATAAAATATAATATATAAATAATTCTTAAAAATTATATCTATATTATATTATTATTTAATAACGTCGACAAGCAAAGATCCAAAATGATGTGAGCTGGAAAATCAAACTCCATGACTCGCGGAGTTAGAAGGCCAAAAACTCCACGACTCACGGAGTTGTCAGAAATCAAAACGCCTATAAAAGGCCATGCATTCGTTCGATAAAAATATAAATAATAATAATAATACTCCGTAGTATAATATAACTAAATATATATATATATATATATATATATATATATATATATATATATATATATATATATATATATATATAATATATATATATATATATATATATATATATATATAGTATAGATTAGTGTTATATTAGATTAGTTTGGGTTATGTAAAAGTTATTTTTACGGGTTTTAAAGTCGGAGCTCTGTCCGTGTACTACTACGCGATAAATAATCAATGTAAGCTATGTTCTCCTTTTTAAATTAATGTCTCGTTCTTAAGTTATTATTATGCTTATTTGAGCCGAAGTAATCATGATGTTGAGCTAAATATTAAAGACGGGGTAATTGGGTTTTGTACCATAATTGGGGTTTGGACAAAAGAACGACACTTGTGGAAATTAGACTATGGGCTATTAATGGGCTTTATATTAAATTAACGATACCTCGTTAATTTAATATAAAGGTTATGATTTGACGTATCTATATATAACCACATACGCTTAATCGGACACGATGGGCGGGATATTTATAAGTACGAATTATTGTTCATTTGACCGGACACGGGGATGGATTAATAGTCAATGGACTCATTAAAACAGGGGTGGATTACATTCAAGGGTAATTGGTGTAATTGTTAACAAAGTATTAAAACTTTGGTTTACACACAGTCGATAACCTGGTGTATTCATTAAGAAAAATATTAAGACCTTGTTACAGTTCGAATCCCCAGTTAGTTGGAATATTTGACTTCGGGTATAAGGTTAAATTTGCCGAGCAGTTTATAATTATGACCGATGAACTATTATGGACAAAAACCAGATAGGTTTCAAATACATCCAGGACAAAGGACAATTAACCCAGGACAATAAATAATCAAAACGTCAAACATCATGGTTACGGAAGCTTAAATAAGGATAATATATTTTATTTCATATTTCCTCGTATTTTTATTTATTATCATTTTAATTATTATTATTTATTTTATATTGTTAGTTAAATATCGTCATTTACTTTACGCTTCGCTTAAAATATAAAATCGACAAACCGGTCATTAAACGGTAAAACCCCCTTTTATATAGTATTATATATAATTATATATATTTTGTACAAATATAGTTGTTTGAAAATATAGTGTGCAATAAGCCCGCTCCCCGTGGAACGAACCGGACTTACTAAAAACTATAATACTCTACGATTAGGTACACTGCCTATAGTGTTGTAGCAAGGTTTAGGTATATCCCATTTGTAAATAAATAATTAAAACTTGTGTAATTTTTAATAGAATTTCCTTGTAAAAAATATAATTATTTCGTATACACCCACGCTACCACATCACATTGTTAGTTCAATACTGAGACAATCTTTTATCAAATGTGGTCCTCCACACTACTAACAACTAATTCTTATTGAGTGAATATCCTTAGTCATCTTTTCCATTCGTCTCTCGACAGCATCTATCTTTGCAGAAATGGAATCTAAGTCATGGCTAGAATCGGCTCTAGCTGCTTTAGATGATCTAACGATATCTTTTTCTTGGTGCCACTCATGTAAGTGGGAAGCAGTGTTATCAATAATTTTGTAAGCGTCAGTTGCTGTTTTCTTCATAATGGAACCACCAGCTGCTATATCGATGTATTTTCTTGTTGTGATGTCGCATCCTTGGTAGAATATTTGTACAATTTGACAAGTGTCTAAACCATGTTGCGGACATCCTCTCAATAACTTTCCAAATCTTGTCCATGCTTCATATAAAGTTTCATTTGGTTTCTGTGTGAACGTAACAATTTCTCCTTGAAGTCTCGTGGCTTTAGATGCCGGAAAGAATTGTTTAAGAAAATTTTCAACTAAAACGTCCCATGTATCAATCGCCCCTTCAGGTAACGATTCTAACTAATCTTTGGCTTCTCCCTTTAAAGTCCAGGGAAATAACATGAGATATATCTGTTCATCCTCAACTTCTCGAATTTTAAATAGTGTGCAGATCCTATTAAATGTACGAAGATGTTCATTTGAATCTTCCTTCAGCGCACTACTAAATTGGCATTGATTAGTCACCATGTGTAGGATTTGTCCTTTGATTTCATAATCTGGCGCATTAATGTCTGGTTGAGTAATTGCGTGACCTTGGCCAATGCGTTTAGCTGGCATTCGGTCTTCCATACTTAGAGGTTCCAGATTCTCCATGATTGAATTTGTTGAATCTGAATCACTAGAGGATTCTGATTTAATGGTTGGTTCCTCGACAATCTCCGTTTGAATGATTGGTCGTCCCTGAATATTCTCATGATTCTCAATTGTGAGGTCGGGTTTAAAAAATGGATTATCGGAAATTTGAATTGGAGTACTTAGTCGACTAGATGAAGATTCTAAAGAAAATTCAACAGTGACAATATTTGCTAGATGTCTTGATCAAGTTACAGGTGGTGAACGTACAAAAGGTGGTGAACGTTTTGCTCGGTGCATTCACTGAATATCCTATTAGTTATAAAAATAAGAAAAATTATATAAGTTATCAAATTAATAGACTTTTCTGATTTTGCCCACGTTTCGAATAGCCAATAGATGCAGCAGGGAGCCAGAACCCATTAAATCGGAAGCTCACAACTCAGCCACTAACAAATCCAACTATTACTACGAAGCAGAAAATTTGGATGTCTATCAATTTAACCACTTAAAATAATTTTTCGTTGATATTTAAAGAAATTTAGAGAATAAATAGAAAAATTCTATGTCCTAAAAACTAGAATGTCGAGAAATAAGAAAGAAAAAGAGCGCGTCGAAAAACGTCGAAAAATAAAAGGTCGAAAAATAATAGGCGTCGAAAAATAAAAATAAGAAAGTAGTGCGTCGAAACTTAAAAAAGAATTAAAAACTAAGAATTAAAAGTTGCGTCTAAAAATATTAAAGCTTAAAAGAAAAACTATATCTCAAATGGCAATAACTTAAAAAGGTACTAAAATATAAAAACGGCGTCGCAAAATTCTAAAGCACCTAAATCTTAGTCTAAAGAAAAAGCACTTAAGGGATTTTACGGCAAAGCCTAAAAATCTAGAAATAAAAATAACTATGGCAAAAACTATGATTTAAAACTAAATACGAGCGAAAAATACAAATATTACGCTAAAACGAATAAAAAGATACAAAATATAAAAATATACTTAAATTTGTAAAAAGTACAATTTTTATAAAAATATTATTTTTATATTATTTATTTTATAAAACTATTAATTTTATATATTAATAAAACTAAATAAACTAAATATATAAAACAAATTAAATACAAAAACTAAAATAAAAATTAAATTAATACACTAACCCTAATTAGGGTTTTGATTAAATAATAATAATAATAATTACTCCGTAATGATTGCAGTGGAAAGTCAATCAGGGCGTGTCAGACAGGGCCATGCGATCGCATGGTCCTCACCTTAAAAATCCATGCGATCGCATGGATAAAGATTTCGGGCCAGGCTTTGGGCTGCTACAGTACGGGCCTCGAGTGTTTTTATTAATTTTTTTTTTCAGTTTTCAGTTTTATATATTTATATAATATATTTATATAAATTAAATAAAACTTATATTTTTACAAAATAAAAATAAAGAAACCTTTATAGTTTTATATATATATTTAACAAACTATTAAAATTATATAATTTTTGTTTTTCTTTTTATATTTTCGAATATTTAAAACGTATTTTTACAAAAGCGTATTTTTATAAAAGTAAACTAAAAATTAATAAAAATCTTTTTTTTTATATATAGCGTTACGCTTCCGGCGTTTTAAGCAAGAATGTCCCCGGCAGCGGCGCCAAAAATACTTAATGTCTGCGAGGTGTACTAGGAAATAGTATTAATTTTTATTGCGAAAATACTATTAAATATGATACAATTTTACACAAGATAGTTATTTATTTATAGAGTGGATATACCTAAACCTTGCTACAACACTTATAGGCAGTGTACCTAATCGTACAGTAGTGTAGTTTTTAGTAAGTCCGGTTCGTTCCACAGGAATCTTTAAACAAGCTTAACGCTATATTAGTTTTAAATTTATAAAAATACAAATATATATATATATATATATATATATATATATATATATATATATATATATATATATATATATATATATATATATATATATATATATATATATATATAAGTAATATTATTATTATAAAAGGGGGTTTTTACCGTTTAATGACCGGTTTGTCGATTTTAAAACTTAAGTCGCAGTTAAAACCTAATGTAAAATAGTAAAAATAAATACAACTTAATTTAAAGCGTAAAGTAAATAACGATAATGAAATTGCGATAAATAAGAATGCGATAAATAAAAAGTATGACAATTAAAGAGTACGATAATTAAAAGTACAATTAAATACAATAACAATAAATAAAATTGCGATAATTAAAAGTGCAATTAAATATGAAATAAAAGAATTATGCTTATTTAAACTTCCATAATCATGATGTTTGACGTGTTGATTTTAGTTTATTCCCATGGGTTAATTGTCCTTTTTCCTGGATTATTCAATATGTCCATACGGATTTGTCCATAATATTCCATCAGTCATAATCATAAAATGCGGAAGTCTTCGTCAAATTATTCTTATTCCCGAAGTCAAATATTCCAACTAATTCGGGATTCGAATTGTAACAAGGTCTTAATACTTTGTTTAATGAATACAACAGGTTATCGACTGCGTGTAAACCATGGTTTTACTACTTTGTTAAAAATTACACCAATTACCCTTGAATGTAATCCACCCCTGTTTCAACAAGTCTATTAACTATTAATCCAGTTCTGTGTCCGGTAAGATGAACAATTATTGGTATTTATAGATATCCCGCCCACCGTGCCCAGTCAAGCGTATGTGGTTATATATAAATACGTCAAATTATAAGTCTATATATTAAATTAACGAGGTATCATTTAGTTAATATAAAGCCTATTAATAGCCCATTGTCTAATTTCCACAAGTGTCGTTCTTTTATCCAAACCCCAATTATGGTACAAAGCCCAATTACCCAATCTTAATATTTTTAGCCCAACATCATGATTACTTCGTCTTAAATAAGCATAATAGTAACTTAGCTACGAGATATTAAATTAAAAATAACATTAACCATAACTTACAGTGATTAAAAATAGCGTAGCGTTACACGGACAGAATTTCGACTTACACCCTCACAACATGCGCTAACATACCCTTATTATTAGAATTTAAAATTAAAATTAAAATATAAATATAAATATATTTACGTATATAGATAGAGAGATGGATGGATATATATTTAAAACTAAGCCAAAACACGCGTATTTATAGCATCAGGCCTGTCACCTACTGCCATGCGATCGCATGGCTTTTTGCCTTCCAGGCCATGCGATCGCATGGCCCCTTTTTCCAGCTCACATGTGTTTTTTTTTCATTCTGCCGACGAATTTAATAAATAAATATAATATATAAATAATTTTAAGAATTATTTAAATATTATATTATATTTATGTGCATAGTTGACTTGTAATTTTTAGTCCGTTGCGTCGAGCATTGAGAGTTAACTTTGGTTCCGGTTCCGGTTTTTCGAACGTCCTTGCGTACAATTTAATATCTTGTATTTTGCGTTTCGCTTCTTGTACTCTTGTAATTTTGAGACGTTTCTCATCAATAATTGGAACCACTTTGATTGTACTTTGTACTTTTGAGCTTTTTGGTCGTTTGCGTCTTCAATTTGTCGAATCTGTCTTTTGTCTTCACCTTTTATTATTTAAACGAATATCACTTGTAAATAGAACAATTGCAACTAAAAGCTTGTCTTTCTTGAGGGATAATGCTATGAAATATATGTTCGATTTTAGCATTATCATTTATGCTAAAAAGGCTTAATTTTAGTGGGTTAGCCATGTTCCATCTAGTCCACTAATTTAATTAGGTTGGGCCATAAAATAAATAATAGTTCTAGTCCAAATAAAATGCTAAGTCCAAGTAGTGAGCTAGTGTATACATGTAAATAATTAAATTCTATTAAAATAATAATTAATTAAATAATTGTTATTAATAAATAAAAATTATAATATTTCAATTATAATTAAAGAAAGATGTAAGTCATCTTAAAATTTATGTCCTTCCGGCTAGTGACGCTAAAGGTCGAATTTATTCAGAAATAAATTAAAGTAGGCTATTCATGAGAATACGAGTTTTTGAGATATAGCGAATAATTTCTAAATAAGTTGTGACTTCAGAAAGTCTTCAAGATGGCAGAAGTATATACACAAGTAGATATCTATGAACACATATAAGAATGCAAGTAGAAAAAGTCGGTCGTTACACGTTGAGAGTTTGGATTCACAACTCTCGAGCTACTGAATATTCTCGTTTGAAAGAGGTATCATCAGAAATCAAAAATATGGACACTATTATAGACGCAGGATCGGCAACTCCTGATGTTATTCAGAACCGAAATGCTTTTTTCCATGAAAAAGAGAACATTCTTAATTTTGAAGCTATGTATTCCTTGCAAAAGTCTAGGATCAAATGAGACGTAGAAGGTGACAAAAATTCTAGATTTTTTCATTGTTCACCCAAACACAAAAGTCGACTACAACACATACAAGGTCTGATGGTGGATGGGTCTTGGGTGGATGATCATATTTCCATTAAAGATAGATTCTATGATTACTTCAAACATAACTCTCCGGGTGTGAATCATGATATAGGTTTCGATAATATATCGCCTCATAACAAGTTATCTTCTTCTGATGTTGATTTTTTGGAGAGAGATTTCGATGACATAGAAATTAAGAATGCGGTTTAGATGGTTCTAAAGCTCCTGTCCCTGATGGTTTTTTGTTTCATTTTTTGAAACAGTTTTGGGAGATTTTTAAAGGTGACATTTGTAGTAAGGTGCGCAGATTCTTTGCTACTGGTACTATACCTTATGGTGCCAATTCTGCTTTTTTCACCCTCATCCCGAAAGTTAGTAATCCGGTACTTATTAACGAGTTTCATCCGATATCATTAGTGGGATTTTTCTACAAGATCGTCACGAAACTGCTTACCAACCAACTTGCGCTAGTTACTAACAAGATCATTTCCCCTGTTCAGTCCGCATTCATTTCAGGTCTCCAAACACTCGATGGTCCGTCGATGCTTAGCGAGATTATCTCATGGTACAAGAAAAAGAACAAGAAACTAATACTTTTTAAAGTCGATTTTGAGAAAGCGTACGATTCGGTGAATTGGAATTATGTATTATTTATGTTTTCTTCTCTTGGTTTCGGGGAGTCATGGATAAAATGGATTAAAGGTTGTTTATCATCGGCTAAAATTCCGTGCTAGTTAATGGTAGTCCTAAAATATAATTCTCTATTGAACGGGGGCTTCGTCAAGGTGACCCACTTAGCCCATTTCCTTTCATTATCGTCACGGAAGGGCTTCATCTCGCTTTACATTGCCCCATGAAACTTAAGTTTATTCGTGGTATTCATATAGGTGAAACCCGGTTATCTCATTTTTTATACACTGATGACGTCATTATACTCTCCAAATGGTAGAGAACTGAATTACATCATATTCTGCTTATTCTTGAAGTTTTTTACAAGGTATCGGGTCTTAAAATTAATGTGACAAAATCACAAATTTTCGTTATTAGTGTCCAAGATTCTGAAGTTGAAACTTTGCTAACGAGTGCGGGTGTTTTCCCTTCTAATTACCTCGGTATATCTATTGGCGCCTGATCTCAGCAAAAAATCACGTTTTTAACCCAGATATTAAGCCCTAAATCACTAAAGTTCAAACTTTATCGCCAAAATAATTGCTTTATCGCTTTATCGGTTAATTTTGTATATTAAGTAATTACAAAGGAGATGCAAAAAGAATCAAGTAAAATGGAGCTAAAACGAAGATTCTTGATAACTACTAAATTATACAGATTTTTGATAACATTTTAAGGAGTTACCTTGGTATTTTAACGACATTTTAATACTTAAACACACCAAAATGGGTAAAAATGGGGAAAAAGGTATGTCTAATATTTTGTTTAAGTTATGTATTAAACAGGATCAAAATAGATAAAAAGATTGCAGAAAAATGATGAAGCCGCCGGCATGGAAGCATTGAAGCAGCCGGCTTGGTGAAAGGATTCAGAATGTTCTTGAAAAGTCCAGAAAAACACCAGAATTCGAGAGATAACAGTGAAGCCGCCGGCATACTACTGAAGACGCCGGCTTAGTCCAGTTATGTGTACTTAAAGCCCAAGAAATAGCTAAAAAAGGCAACGAAATCAGAAAGATTACAGATCACGGAAGCCGCTGGCTAGATATTCAAGTCGCCGGCTTGGCCAAAGACGGATACAGGATTTTTTCGCTTGAGACTTAAGTTAAACTTGGTGAAGGAATAACCGAACTAGGAAAGCCACCGGCTTCATCCTGAAGCCGCGGCTTGAGTCACCGAGTTTGCACAATATAAATACAGAACAGTTGTATCAGTTTTAGATGTACTTTTTCGATTTGCTCTTAGGGTTTTCACCAAAAACGAAAAATCTTAGTGTTAGGGTTTCTATTCAAATTTTCAAGTTGTAATCAAGTTATTAATCAAGTTTATTCTTCAATTTATCTTTAATGTACATGTCTTTGTTATTTTATTCCTGATATTGCGTTTTCTTTACTGTTTTTATTCTCTGTTCGTCTACCACTATGAACTAAATGTTCATAGTGGTTGCGTGGACGAAATCAAACTTTGTCTGGGAATCAGATGAAGCCACCGGCTTGGCTGGAACAAAGTCGCCGGCTCCGTACTTAAATCTGTGGAGTTTTTGGTTTTCCCAGATCTGTATAAACTGAGTTTCTGTGATGATTATTTAAACTGTTTTGAATCTTCTATGGTTTAAAATAATTGTTTTCCATGCTTAATGATTAAATAACTTGATATTAGGATTGATTAACATTTAATCCAACAATCTATTATTCGATTCATGCTACTTGTTTAGATCTAGTCAATCAAACTTGTTTAATTGGATTGCATACAATTGAGTTAAAAAAATTGGTAGTGATAAATCTGTTGAATTTGAATCACACTTATATAATAGAATTTAATATTGTTAGGCTTAGTCAAGATCCTCTGTTTGGATGTGTTTGGTTAATGATTGTATGAAGACTGGGTAAATATTAGCTTTCAGCTAGTAACTTGAGTTGATCTGCTTGAAGTTTAATAGTATATTTTCTTTTCAATCTATTTGCATGTTAATTAAACATCATCATAAGATTAATTTGATATGTATTGTGTAATTGAATTGAACACTAAGAATTGAGATGTTAGCCTTGAACATCACTTGTCTAACATATGCTTTAAGTCGTATCTATTGAATGTTATGCAACACTTATCTTAACCAGCTTAGGAATAATAGTTGGTCTATGATTATTATCTTGGTTTGTGTTAATATAAGTCATGAAACTTGCCTAATAATTCTCTTAGAAGTTATTCGTTCATGTAACTACTTTTATCTTATAATTGTTTCTTTATCCTTTTATTTCTTGATAAATTGTTATTTTATTCATTAAAAACATATCTTCAATCATCTATTTCTTAAGAGATAAGATTCAACAACCTAAAAACATATAAAAATCTACCTTTAGTTCTTTAATAAGAACTAGGCTATATAATAAACCAACTTAAAACCGCATCTACGCTCTCTTGGGACGATAACCTAAAATACTACATCTGATCGGATCTTGTTGCTCGTTAGGGTCTTAAAAGTAAATAAAGGTTTTATAAATTTTAAAGTTGAAAGGAAAATTAAGCACTACTGCACACACTTTTGACACCTCAACTTTTTGGCACCGCTCCCGGGGAGCACGAAAAATACGAAAATTAGATAGTTATTGATATTTCTTGAAAAAACGTGATGACGGTCCTCCTTTAGGGGATGGTTGATGGGGTTCCGATTTAAAGGCTCCTGCTTGAACCTAGACGTTGACGGTCACTTAAATTTTGAAAGATTCAATAGTCCGATTTATTTTGATTATTCGTTGTTATGCGATAAAAGTTGGTATTTAATATTTATAGTTATGTTAATAATATTTATTATTATATTTATCAAGTTAAATTATATTAAATTATTAAAGTATGTCCAGTATATTCTCATAAATATAAAATCAATAATAAATAAAAGGATTATATTAAAATCGAAATTAAATTGTCTCCATACCGTAAAGTCTCAAGAGTTTTCTCCTAAAATATTTATTTTATTGATTTTAGCTCAAATAAATACCCG
The DNA here is from genome assembly GCF_046630445.1 of Rutidosis leptorrhynchoides. NCBI lineage: Eukaryota > Viridiplantae > Streptophyta > Magnoliopsida > Asterales > Asteraceae > Rutidosis > Rutidosis leptorrhynchoides. The sequence goes on along the minus strand of NC_092339.1, from coordinate 271,051,525 downwards.
ATCCAAGAATCCCGTCTTAGAGGATATGTTACCCGATCCCGATATATTATTTAAACATTCTAAAGAACCGAACATTGTTAGGAAATTAAACTTCGATGAAGGAAATACGTCTCAAACTAAAGATAGTCCACTGTCTAGTCCACCTACTAGTCCTGATTCTAATCATTTGGGATCTCTTTTTGATTCATACATTGAAATAACTACCGAAAATTCTATGGAAGTGTTAATGAAAGCGGGTCGTCAAGGATTAGGTCATGCCATTAACCAGCCATCTATAACTGAAAATTTTGATATTAAGGGTCCTATCTTTCACTTGCTTAAGGATAACCAATTTAGGGGTACTGAAAAAGAAGATGTTAATGCGCACATTCTAAACTTCAAGGATATTGTTTAATATCTCTAATGTTGAAAATAATATCATCTGTCTTTGTTTGTTTCCGTGGTCGTTAAAAGATGAAGCTAAAGAGTGATTAAATTCATTACCTGAAGGAGATATCACTAAAACTGTGACGACCCAAAAAATTTCGACTAATTTTAAACCAAACTCTCGATACGATATTATATTTTTGACACGTTAAGAAAAGCCTGTTAGGTTGAGTCTCAAAAATTTTGAACTGTTTCATATATTCAATTGACCTTCGACCATTTCCGACGATTCACGAACCACTATTTGTAAATAGTTATGTGTGAATATATATATATACATATAAATAATAATTGGAAATATAATTAGAAACATTATATGCTGTTGTTATTAAAACGAATTATGTAAAATAAAATAAAAATAGAATATTATAATAATTATTATTTATAACAGAACTATATATAAATAAAGTATAGTAAAAATAAATATTAAATGATTGTAATACTCGTTTGATGTTCCGATTGATATTAAGCAAACTAAATTCAAACTTATATGATTTTAAAATAAACGGTGATCCGAAAATAAGTTCTATAAATTATAGACTTATTAAAAATGTATTTAGGAGCTGTTTGTTAAATTTTAGAACTTTTATATTTTACCCAGAATTGAGAGGGACAGTTGAAGTAATTTTTATTTAATAAATTAATGATCAAATTTTATACCATAATGACCAAAATAAATAAAACTATTTAATTTAAAAATATGAGATTTTTCTGAAGTCTTTTACCCGTCACTGATTAACAACGGGCACGATATAGCGCTTTATGGGAAAAGCGTCGGTAGAAACAACCAAATTCAAGGCTGCTTCACTGTAATGATAATTGAGAATATGGTTCTCTTTTCACGTGTTTTGTTTAAATCAATTGATATTAAATTATTATTATATTAATTCTTTATTAAAAATTATATTAATATATATCATATCATATATTTATGTAAGTGTGATGTAAATGATCACTAACACCTGCCACTTGTGTTAGTGGTTCTACTTTAAACATTCATGATACCCCATTTGCATAAATCATCTAATCCTATATATATACTTACATGTACGTGCATATGTCCACATAATTAAATCATCATCATCACTTACCTCATTCTATCTCTATTTTGATCTAGTTCAGATCATGTTTCGAACACCCATCTTCACCACCATATATCATTAACCATCCATCTTCACCATCATTCCACTTCTCCTATCTTTTGTTTTCTGTCCGATGAACAAACGACCACCATGACTTCCACCTATAAACCACCATAACAGGCTGCCGTTTACTGTTTTTGTTTCAAACCAATCATCACTGTTCGAACGAGCCAAGTATCCCCAAACCGATCAGCTTATAATTTCTGTTGTGTAACCAAACATTGATGGTCATAACGAACCCATCATCACCAACAATCGAAACCCACGTTTCCCATCTTAAATATCGATCACCTTCACCACCGAGACTACAACCATTAACCATCGAGCCACTACCTTTATCATATAAACCCACCAACTTTGGTCACCCACACCCTCAAAACCCCCACGTTTTCCTTAAACCGACACCACTCCACTTCGCCACCACCATTTAATCATTTATGATTTAACCACTGCAAATCGAAACCATGATACTTGTTGAAACCACTATGTTGCTACTACGTTGCGTTTACTTTATGTTTTCTGTTTTGATAATCGAAACCAACGAAACCCGGTACTTACTTCTATCTTCATTCATGTTTCTATTGGAACTAATAACAATACAACACCCATCACTCTCTCTCTCTCTCTCTCTCTCTCTCTCTCTCTCTCTCTCTCTCTCTCTCTCTCTCTATCTATCTATCTATCTTCATCGTGAAACCATAACAAAACCGACCACCTCCACCCTTATAACAAATCACGATACTGCTATACCGATTTATGTAGTACCCGACTGCTCTCTTCGATCTACTTCTAATTTCTATCACAAAAAGGGGACGCGATGATAATAGTGGTGATAGAATAAGTTATGATAACGTTGGATAAAGAATGATGAAAACGAAGTGAAGAAGACGATGAATAGTATTAATGGTGTTGATGAAACGTCGAAGAAACATTGAGGTTAAAATAGTGACGATGTATGATGAGAATGTTCCTGTTATTGTGATGATTGCAGTTTCCTATTTCGATTAGCTGGGTTACTGATTTCTGTTTGTTTATAATGGAACCAAACCCAAATCGATTACTCAATTTTTGGTAAGATCAGACGCAAACAACCATGGTGGACTACTGCACAAGGGACGATGATGTTGTGGTTTGGTTTATCGACAAGCTTAAACTACTTTTGTTGTCGTTGGTTGCTGCAGTCGAAGAACAAGAAAAATAAAAAAATAGGAGGACAATCGTAACCCTTTTGCTATTTTATGTTTTCTTGGGCTAAAATCTTTTATTTATCAAGTGGGCCGATGAGTTTTAATGTTGGGCCGTGGCTTGCATTTCCTGTTGGGTCGTGGCTTGCATTTCCTGTTGGGCCGTGACTTGCATATTGGACTAGTTAATTTGGATCGAAAGGTTAAATGCTCTTGGTATGTAATCTTAATCAGAAAAACGAAAATACAAGGATGGTTAAGGTGTGTGTCGGATGAACGAGAGGTCTTAGGTTCGAGTCTGGTCTAGGGCAATTCTTTTTAGAGAAGCTTTTAAAGGGTAGGCTCTTTTATTTTTATTTCTACTACTATTATTATTATTATTATTATTATTATTATTATTATTATTATTATTATTATTATTATCATTTTTAATATTATTATTATTATTATTATTATTATTATTATTATTATTATTATTATTATTATTATTATTATTATTAATACTACTAATATAAGTATTAATTATCATGTATTATTATTATTAAGATTATAGTTAAATTATTATTACTATTATTATTATTATTATTATTATTATTATTATTATTATTATTATTATTATTATTATTATTAAGTATTAAGTATTATTATCAAAAATTATTATTTACATTATCATTATTATTAAACTTATCTTTTTATTAAAACTACTATTATTATTAAAAGTAGAATTCCTACTAAAATTATTACTTTGTTATCATTAAAAATTATCGTTTTCTTTATTAAAATTTTCAATATTAAAAAGTTACATTTTTATTATTATTATTACTATTATTACTATCATTATTATTATTATTATTATTATCCTTAACTTAGTATTATTACAATTATTAAGTTTTGCAAACAAAAGATATTTATATAAAAATATATTTATGTATACTAATATTACATAATATTATGTTTTAACTAAATATAATATTATTTATATTGATATAACGTTAATTAAATCATATATCAAATAAGCATTATGATATATTATAAGTATTAATAAAATTATATATGAATATTAATCTTAATACATAACTAAATATATATAAAGTTGTTTGATTACCATTATATGTGTTAATATATATATAAATGATATAGGTTCGTGAATCTAAGGCCAACCCTACACTTGTTCAATGTCGTCATATGTATTTTTACTACAAAATACAGTATTGTGAGTTTCATTACTCCCCTTTTAAATGCTTTTGCAATATATATTTTTGGGACTGAGAATACATGCGCTGCTTAATAAATGTTTTACGAAATAGACACAAGTAATCGAAACTACATTCTATGGTTGGATTATTAAACTGAATATCACCCCTTTTAACTTGGTAACCTAAGAATTAGGCAGACGAGAGGTTCTGTTCCTAATTGACGCGAATCCTAAAGATAGATCTATTGGGCCTAACAACCCCCATTCAGGTTATGGATGGCTTTAGTATCTAATGACCCGTCCTAATCCATCTGGACGAATACATTACATTTGGTTACATCGCGAGGTATTTGACCTCTATATGATACATTTTACAAACATTGCATTCGTTTTTAAAAGATAACCTTTCTTTACATTGAAAGTTGACTGGATGCATACCATTTTCATAATATATCCATCTATAATTGACTCAATAATAATCCTATTGAATTCAACGACTCGAATGCAACGTCTTTTGAAATATGTCATGATTGACTCCAAGTAATATCCTTAAAATGAGCTAATGCACAGCGGAAGATTACTTTCATACCTGAGAATAAACATGCTTTCAAGTATCAACTAAAAGGTTGGTGAGTTCATTAATTTATCATAATCATTCATTTTCATCATTTTAATAGATCACAAGATTTTTCATTTCTCACAAATACACATCTCATATCAGGCATTTCGCAAACTGCATAGAGATAAAAAAATCATTCATATGGATTGAACACCTGGTAACTGACCTTAACAAGATGCATATAGAATATCCCCTAGTATACAGCCGCGCAGCTAATATACTAAATAATACCTCGAAGTACTAAAGCATCCATACCTTGGATGGGGCTCGTTGGGCCCGATAGATCTACCTTTAGGATTCGCGTCAATTAGGGACCATTTCCCTAATTCTTAGGTTACCAGACTTGAAGGGGCGATATTCGGTTTAATAATCCAACCATATAATGTAGTTTTCGATTACTTGTGTCTATTTCGTAAAACATTTATAAAAGCAACGCATGTATTCTCAGTCCCAAAAATATATATATAAAAAGGGAGTAATGAAACTCACAAAACTGTATTTTGTAGTAAAAATACATATGATCGCATTGAACAATGCAGGGTTGGCCTCGGATTCACGAACCTATATCATTTGTATATCTATTAATACACATAATTGTATTCGAACATATACATATATTATATCTTAAATTATATATTATACTTATCTAGTTTGTGTATATATTCAAAATGTTTAATATTTATATAGTTATATTGATATATATTTGATTAATATTTTAATAAAAATATCTAACATGTTATATATGAATATTTATATAAACTTTGTTAGTTTGATTGAAAATATAATTACAACCTTAATAATATCTTTAAAACTTTTATTTTCTTAAACGTAATTATTTTTAGTAATATTGATATAGATAATGCTGATAATAATAATAATGATAGTTTTACCAAAATAATAATTTTGGTAAAAATAATCATAGTAATAATAATAATAATTATATTAATAATGATAATATCAGTAATTTTTAATATAATGAATAATTTAATGATGATAATAATTTTGATGTTAATATTTAATGCTTATAATAATAATAATTATAACAATCTTTTTACGAATAGTAATATTAATAGTAATACTTTTGTTAATAATAATAATATGTCTAAAATGATACTGATACTAATATCAATGGTTATAATACTTATAATAATACTAATGATAATATTAATAATAATAATACTACTTAATAATAATACTAGTAATGATAATAATATTAGTAATAGCAATATTAATAATAATAATCAAAATTGTAATTATAATTATGATAATAATAATAAATGGTAATTAATACTTTCATTGGTAATAACAATAATAATAACTATAATACTAGTGATAATTATAATTCTTAGTAGTAATAGCAATAATTAATAATCAATAATAATAATAACAACAACGACAACGACAACGACAACGACAACGACAAAAACAAATAAATGAGTAAACCCTTTAAAAATCTCCTCTAAAAAGAATTACCTAAGACAGAGCACGAACCCACAACCTCTCGCTCAACAAACACACACCCAAACCAATGTACTGCGTGATACTTTTTTGTTTTATTTCCTGATTCAGTTTATTTAACCCATTTTTATTATGTTTCCCTTCCAACTTCAATCCCGTCCATCAGCAACATATCTCGGCCCAACTGCTTATACGGCCCAACAATCAACATAAATAATAACATAGCCCAACTTTCACCTCGGTCCATAAACCTAGTGTAAAAGCCCAACAATAAATAAAGGTATTCGGCCCAAACTAAGATCTGTAATTAATAAAAATAAAAATTCAAGCGGCTGTACAGGAATCGAGTTATACAGCCTCCCTTTTCTTCAACGTCATCATCATCAAGCTTACGTTGGTCACCATCCTCATCATTCATGATCGACTGTCATCATCATTATACTTTTACACGAAATCATCCTCGTTCATTCATTTTTTCTCATAACATCACGATCTCATCATCATCATCATCATCCTATCTATTTCGATCAATATCATAGGAACCCTCGACATCATCTCGATCATTATCAGTATCTATAACATCGATCTTTAAACAGAATTCAGAAAACGAGTAGTGGCAATCATATGGGTTTTAGATCTCCGAACAATAAAACAAAAAGATTTAATGGAACATTCAAATGGGTTTCGAGTGGAATCGTAAACAGGAAGGTAGTTGTAGTGTAATCAAAGGTTGTGTGGTGTTTGGCCTACGTTGGGTTGGAATAGACAATAAGTTACTGTTTCAGCTTGTGTAACACGATTTGAAACAAGGAAACAAGGATAGGATATCACAAGTTGCAGGACGAAAATGAAACAGAATTATAGAGAGAGAGGGAAATGAAGAAAGAGAGAAAGAAGATGGTGTTTGTCGGCGGTTGTAAGGTGGTGGAGTGGTGGCCGTGATGTAGAGTGAAAGTGGTTATGATTGCTAATAGGTTTAATATAAAACAATAAAAAGAAATAGTAACAAGCAGTAGGTGTGGTTCTCGGTTGCAGAACACGATGGTGGTGGGGTGTGATTTAAGCATGAAAGTAGAGGTCTACCATAGTGATCGATGTGTTGGTGTTAGGAGGTTCACGATGGTGATGAGGGTGGTGGGTTGATGATGGTTGTAGGATAACGTAGGGTTGGTATTGATTGAGAAGGTAGCGGTGTGCTTGGGTGGTGTTGGTCAGCCATGGTGGTGACCTTCAAAGGTGATGGTGGCAGTTAGACCAAGAAAGAAGAGATGAAGTCTATGGAGTTTTCAAACAAAACTGATTAGTAGCTACAATCATGATGGGGTTTGGTTTAGTAGAAAACATAAACAGTAGTCGAGTAATGGCTATGTTAGAACATTAGTATATCGAGTAGCTTGTGTGTGTGGGATTTGATCAATCAAGGTTATAATTATATGAGGTATGGAAGTATATTATAAAATTCAAGTGGTAATGACAACTAACAAGACACACATAGTGACCCATAAAGTAATCTTCATTCAATTATTTTTAAACAGTGGAGCACCCAGTAGTTTATTCTACCGACAGTTTAATATGTTATTCCGTACCCCGTTGTAAATCAGTGGCGGATAAAAGTCTTCAAAAAAATTCTAAATTTTTACAGTAATTATCTTTATTTATTTCAGCCATTATGGTATAAAATTCGATCATTAACTATTAAATAAAAATTACATTAATTATTCACTCCCAACTCCAAGTAAAATATAAAAAATTTTAAATTCAACAAATAGTTCCTAAATACATTTTTAGTAAGCCTAAAATTTATAGAACTCATTTTCGGATCACCGTTTATTTTACAATCATATAAGTTCGAAGTTAACTTGCTTAATATCGATCGACTGACAAACGAGTGTTATTTTCGCTTACTAAATAAGTTTAAAACCATAAATATATATTCAATATACCTTACATATATATAGATTTATTTTATCATATATTATTTTATTTACAATATTAATTAACTCATATAATATTTTAATTTATAATAATTAATATATATATATATATATATATATATATATATATATATATATATATATATATATATATATATATATATATATATATATATCTACATATAGTTGTTCGTGAATCGTCGGGAATGGTCAAAGGTTAATTGAACACATGAACATAGTTTTCAAAGTTTTTGAGATTTCAATATTACAGACTTTGCTTATCATGTCGGAAACATATAAAGATCAAGTTTAAATTTGGTCGAAAATTTTTGGGTCGTCACATAGTACTTCGAGGTTTATATTATACAGACGAGAGGTTCTGTTTGGGGATATTCTATGCATTAAAGTTAATGTCGATTACCAGGTGTTCAATTCATAGGAATGATTTTATCTTTATGTAGACGAGAGGTTCTATTTATAATTATGAAAATCTTGTGGTATATTAAAATTATGGAAATGATCGATTATGATAAACTAATGAACTCACCAACCTTTTGGTTGACACTTTAAAGCATGTTTATTCTCAGGTATTAAAGAAATCTTGCGCTGTGCATTAGCTCATTTTAAGGATATTACTTGAAGTCATTCATGGCATATTTCAAAAGACGTTGCATTCGAGTCATTGAGTTCATCAAGATTGATAATAAGTCATTCATAGTTCAGATATATTATGAGATAATGTGCATGCCTGTCAACTTTCGTTATAATGAAAGTTTGTCTTTTAAAAACGAATGCAATATTTGTAAAATGTATCATTTATAGGTCAAATACCTCGCGATCTAATCAATTATTGTGAATCGTTTATAATGTATATGAACGGGTCCTTTCAAAAACTGTCACCCTTCAAACTGAAATTGATAACTTTTATCCAAAATCCTAATGAGACACTTTACTCTGCGTTGGTTAGATTTGGTCATTTTCTAAGGGGATGTCCACAACATGGTTTAAATACATTTCAAAAGGTAACTACTTTCTATAAAGGATGTGACATAATTACTAGAAGAGAGATTGATACATCTGCTGGAGGTAATATCATGAGTAAACCTGCCGAAGAAGCCGAATCATTGATTAATAAGTTAGCTGACCATTCCCATGAATGGCATCAAGACTTAGATATTTCCCGTTCTGTCAAATATGTGAGTTATGATTCCGAAGATGTGATTAAAGCTATGAATGCTCAGTTGGGTAATTTAGGAAGACAAATAGAGAAGCTTACCAAAGAAATGCATGTAATTAAGGTAGGCTGTGAAAAATCCCAAGGTCCTCATGCTACGAAGGATTGTGTTGCTAGTATTACTATGGAATAAGTGAAGAACGTATCTTATGTGAATCAATATCAAAGAGGAAATCCAAACTATCGTAACAACTATAATGCACACTTTCCCAATAATAAAAATCCACCTGGTTTTTATCCCGTTAGAGCGCCCTTCATTCCAATTTCATTTCCAAATGCTCAACTCGAAAAGAAATCCAATCTTGAAGAAAGCATCCTAAGTTTCATCAAGAATCAAAATGAAGCCAACGATACCATAAGTTGTGATCAGGACTTATCCATCTATATGAACCTATCTACTTCACAGGACTAAGACCCATGGTTGTACTATGCCTGAAGATTCTATGAACTCGGCATGGCCGGTGTTCTCGAGAGGCATCTAATGTGCTTTTAGGACACGAAACTTAGGAATTGAGACATGAATGACCTAGTATGCCTATTAGTTATTCCAAGGAGACCTCTTAGGAGCCACTAAGATATAGTTAGTGTCTTAACTATGTGACCCACTCTTAATGCATGTTCTTGTTTGATTGTTGCCTTAGGGTTAAGTCATATCAACTGTTCTAGGTATCTAATAGATTTCTATCTGCTTTACTTTCAGCTTATCAACTGTATTGCTGTATAATGTTTAGATTAGTATGATCTCATTAGTATGATGGAATGGTTGTTAGTTTATATTAATGTATTGTCAACTTAACCCGACGGACTCCTTCCGTTTGTGATCAGTGTTCACCCAACAAGACACGTTGTTATTCAGTTCCCTAAACTAATAACGAGGTTTAGGATTAGAACTCAACTCTCTAACAAACCTAGTGCGTCACTAAGTATCACCTCTGAGGTTTAGACACCCTTCAATTATACAACCATAGTGACATACTTTTCACTGCTCAATGAGAACTCCGAGAGTCTAGCGATAAGTAGGTCTGTATAATTGGCTCATCCAACCATATCTACACTGTTCTATTCATAGCTTTAACATAAACATAACTACATTTCCCTAGTCTAAACTGATATCTTGGTCAACATTTCCCCGATCTGCACACTCCAGATATCCCTCCATCAGTTTTACCTTTCTGCAATTAGGATCTTTAGTTTAAAACTAACTACTATCTTTTACCTAGATAATTAAACCAAGACATTTATCCACTTGATTTTCAATTAGCTAAACCATTCAAAAAAATGACCCTAGGTTAACTTACACTCTCTACCCTAAAAAGTTAAAAAGTGGATTTATGTAACGACCCGACTTTTTTGACTTATATTTATACTTATTACTTTCACGAAACTGCATATTTTTGCGTACTGAGCTATATTATATTCTGGGATCATTATTCATGTTAATTACTTTCGTTAATAACTTACAACGTGTTATTAAGTGCTTAATCACTTAACTTGATCCTCGAATGCTTTTATGAACGTTAGTGTCACTTGTCGTTTAGAACGAGCTACGTACTTTGTACACGTTAAACTTTTGTCATAATTGGAATATTATGACTACTTAAAACTAATTGTTATTTCTTAATGACAATTACATGGCTTATTGGTTGCTTAATTACGCTTAGTGTTTTACTAATGCACACTAGTTAGTCTTAATGGACTTTTTACCTTAGTGGACTTAGGCCCACCCTACTCTAGCTAATGGACTATTAAGTTAGCCAAATTTTTATGGATTTATGATCCATTAAGATGTAGGACAAAAACTCATTAAGATAAGCCAACATACTAGCATATTTGTGTACCATTCCTACACCATGTTGCATGGGATCCCAACATGCAAGCACCACCTTCGTACCACCACACATGAAAAAGCAAAATGGTCCCCCTTGTCCTAAAACCGTCGGCCACCATACCCCCCACCACCACTATAAATTCAAGCTTCATCCTCATTTCACACTTCATTTCATCTCAAATTCTCTCTCGTCGTTCTCACACTAAAAGCTTAAGAAATTGTAAGTTCTTGAATTTTCTTTCTTCTTCTTTTTCTTTCTTAGTCATGACATCATCATCATCATCATCATGAGATCAAGCTTTTTAGCTTTTTGATCTTGTTATATCTTGTAGATTAAAACCTTGATTGGAAATATTCAAGAACATAAAAGATTCAAACTTTCAAGCTTTGAATCTTCATTACATTGTTGGATCTAAGTTTTATAGCTTAAGATCACTTTATTTTTGTTTAAAGATCAAAACTTGTGTTTATGATCTTCATAAAACTTGTAGATCTAGCTTTATGATTTAAGGATCTACAAGAAAATTAGAGATCCAAGCTTTCTAGCTTAGGATTTCATTATTTTGTTTAGATCTAAGCTTTTTAGCTTATGATCTCATTACTTTCACTAGATCTTAGCTTTCTAGCTTATGGTCTGATTAATCTTGTAAAAATCCAAGCTTTCTAGCTTAGGGTTTCTTAATACTTGAGATCTAAGTTTTTATTTGTAGATATCACTTACTTGGAACCTTTCTATGATCTTTATGGTAATAAAAATCAAGTCTTCATCGTCTCATATGATGAAGATGCATAAACTTATGTCAAAAGGACAAAGGTGGAAGCTTTATTGTGTTTATACAATAAAGAGACAACTTTGATGTTCAAAACTTATAGAAAGTTAGCTTTTACTTTTAAGTTATGTGTTGATGGTTGAAACTTGGTCAAAGTGATTCTAAAACATCAAAGAGTTATACTCTTGAGGCTTACACGCATCAAGGATGAGAACCGTGATGAGCATCAAACACCAAGAAACCCACCGGAGCACTTGTTTCTGTTTTTTAAGGTCATATGTGACTCCTGGAGCTTCTGGAAAGTTGATTTCCAGAAATTTCGGGATTTTTAGATGACTTTTCATTTAAGACTCACCAAAAACCGATGTACGGTTTAGGATTTATAGCCTTCCAAATTTCACTACGTCTTTGTAACGACGTGCTGAAATTTCTGACCCACTCGCACTTTGACCATTGCCACGGTCAAACGACATCGAGTTAGGATCTGAATTTTGGACAGCGGTAAGAGGACTCACAAACGGAGTCCTGGCCACTAACCGCGCGTCATTTCAGTTTGTGTAGAGGTCGTAGCGGCTGTATGAATTCAGCTATTCGTTTCGATCTCTATTATTGTTGAAATTTTACTCTATCTTTCACGAATGATGATAATGATGATACTTAGGACTTAACTTATTCACCTTTAAACTTTTTTGGGACGATTTACTGACTTAGTAACCTTTGGCTTAGGTTGAGCACCTTTTGGACTGACTTACTACTTGCTTACGTTTTCGTATCGACTTTACCGCACATTCACTGTGAGTTATAGCTCCCTTTTTTACTTTAACTATTTTTGGGACTGAGAATACATGCCCTTTTTATGTTTTACATACTAGAAACGAGTACTTAAACATTTTATATGTGTGGGTGATATAACGGCACAAAGTTTCCCCTTAGCTCGATAACGTTTAGTCATTGGCTTATGAACCGGTGAACGCGAATCTTAGATATGGATCCATAGGGTTTGACATCCCCACTCGAGCTAGTCGCGCTAGCATTTAATGGGTGTTTAATACTTTGTCTATTTTAACGCACTCGCCTAGTGTACTTTTAGGGGGTGATATATTATTTTACGTTAAGTTAGTTACTAAGTGCCCACGGTTAAGCATATACTTTTTCATACTGTTTTGAATACGAAATCTCGTGGTCTACATTACATTGTTGTTTACAATAAAACTATAGCTCACCAACATTCGTATTGACTTTTTAGCATGTTTTATTCTCAGGTAACTAAGACGCTTATTGCTTCCGCTGTATTAGACTCGCTGTATTAGACTTGCTGTGTTAGACTTCCGCTGCATTATTTAGAGATGTCTCAAGCATGGAACTTTTAACTTTGCATTCATCACTTACGTTTTATTTGAACTATGGTTTTTTAAAGACCGCGGTACCACGTACTTTTGTTAATGCTTTCTATTCGTAGAAGCGCGTTACTCTTGTTAAACATTTGTCGTTGGTAAAACGTTATCTCTTTTTACGAATGCAAACTTTGTTTTTAAACAGCATGTAGTGTTATACCGTGCAATGGACCTGTTATTGATGATTCGTACCATTAATTTTTGGACGGGGCGTCACATCTGGTATCAGAGCATTGGTTGTAGGGAATTAGGTTGCATTAGTGTGTCTTAACCGAGTCGATTAGGATTCACTAATAGGACTAATCTACAACTTGCTCGTTTATTTGTTTCTGTGGAACTGCTGTATGCTACTGCTTACTATTACTGCTATATGTTATTGCCGTATGCTACTATTTATTCTCACTACTGCATGCTACTATCTGCTTTTGATTGCATGATACTTCTGTATGTTACTGCTATTATTGCCATGCTATGTACTGCTGTAGATGATCTAGGCTGCTGTTGTTATTATGCCTGATTACGTGCTTGTTGTATGTCTTACTGACATGGAAAAAGTTATTTTTCTTTGTTCAGATGTCGGACATACTGCCTTTGATTATTAACTTGGAGAGTGATTCGGACTCGTCTGCTACTTCGCCGACTTTTGTTGCTGATTCACCTATTCCGTCACCACTACCCTCCGACGACTCTGACGACTCATCTACCGGGGATAGTAGTCACTCGCCTAACTTGATGGTCATCTCTGACAGTAACGAGGATACCAAGGAGATCCCAGCTCCACCCAGCCCTAGTCTCTCGAAGCCACAGTATCATTCCGATGGTACCGTGATTCCTGGGATAAACGGGGACCGTCCATTTCTTAATGAGCGTGTACACTAGGTTAGGCACACCGCCGACGGGCGGGTTATGCCGGTTCCACCTGGCAGATAATGGATCATAACCACCGGCCAGACACATTCTCCCGCACATGATGTACATGCACCACCCTCAGACGACCCAGACAGTTCATCACCAGACGAGACCAGCAAGGAGGAACCCGAGGAGGATTATGAGGAGGACTTCGAGGAGGAGCCTGTACCGCCAACTTCTACCCCACCGAAGAAGCGTTACCACTACGATGGTACCGTTATTCCAGGGGTAAATGGAGGCAAGCCGTTCGTGAATGCACAAGGACATTTGGTTAAGATTACCGCTCGTAAGCAGGTCGTGCCGATACCTGCTGATCCATTTGTGCGTAAGGTCGCCCGTACTGTGCCATCTACTTCTAGTGCTACATTTGCACCATCTGCACCACCTGCACCATCTGCACCACCTGCACTATCTGCACCACCTGCCCCACCGGCACCTCCCACCATCGAGGAGCTGATGAGGGAAGTGCATGCCCTACGTGCCAGGGTAACTGAGCTTGAGGACCAGGTGTCCCACATGATGGACATCATTTATCCACCATCACCATAGGACTTTTGTATTAGATTTCTTTATGTATTTTCATTAGTAGTTTCATGTTTTCATTCGTGTACTGTACGAAAACTTATGAAGTTATATGCAACTCTTTCTTATTATGAATGGAACTTAATGTTGCTCGATTATTGTGCGACGTTTCCTCATGATTATTTCATGTTGGTTTTATGATATCTGTAACTAGGTTGCCATACTTAGTTAACATGTATTGTGTTGGTTGAATAATTGATTACTGATAGGTCAGATCATGTTGAGATTAGAAGAAAAGATAAGTTAGAATGAGATTAGGTAAGTGTGAAGGAGATTTGGTATGATAGAGAATCAACAAGATTTACATTCCACAGCTTCTAGAACTCATTTACAATGCAATGACTATCTAATTAGGACTAGTTAGGTTCCTTATATAGCCCTCTTCTAAGGAACCTTCATTTAATCATATTTCACATTAACACTATACAACTTCGGGGTCCTAACAATCTCCCCCTTAGTATTAAATGTGAACTTTTTACAATATAATCCTATTTAAAACATCTAAAGGAACTTTGTTCCTTTGAAGTGAACTTTGGATTTGAATCCCTTGAGATTCTCATATCTTCGTATGTTCACTCTTGTCTTTAGACGACTTTTCAATCTCGTGAGAATGTATTTGACAATCTCATTATCTTCATTTGAATAGCAGTTATTGATCAGTCTCCATTTTTTAGAATTTGAAAGCATACATCAACGTTCCGTCTGAGTATCTTCTGAAATCTGAGACTCTGATGAAGACCTTTGTATAGTGAGAATTGACAAATGCAAACCCATATGGACAGTCACTCACTTCAAGTAAGGAAATATATCTTAGCTCTTCAATCACTTGATTTGGCGGTTTGATTCCGAGCTTTTTGTGTCCAGATTCTAACCCCATCTGAAAATCGTGAACAGACATCCATCTCATCGAGTCAAGAATAAATCTATAGACTGCCTTCATCGCAGTAGTGTGATAAACTATTGCAGATTCATTCAAGTCTATTAAGTAATTGTAAATGAAAATAATGCCGTCCATATTTAGTTTATCAAAATCTGCTTCAGAGAACTGATAATCCTCATCATCCATTCTTGTCACTTGAAATAATGGCATCTTCACTCCATCCTTGTTAATCATCAAAACTTTGTTAATGCTTTTGATCTCTGAATTCTGCTGTACTTGAAGTTTCTCTTCATTCTTCAATTTGTATTTGTTGTGAACACTCAGATAAGCTTTGAGATATTCCGTATTCTTATGATATTTCCATGCACCCAGAACACTCATTGATGCAGAAAGAACGAGATCAGAGTCACCATAAATTCTATAAGCTTGTTGTTCAATGAATGGTGAACGAAGAATCATCTTCTGTTCATCCTCACTAAGTTGGAAATCATCATCACGCTCAAGAACAATCTCTGCAATTTGAAATGGAACATTTAGATCAGGAGGAGTCATAGTATCTTCCTTGCCATTAGAGAAAATCTCCTTTTCAAAGTGTATTCCAAATTCATCGGTTGGAGATATCAAGTTAACAAATTGATGTTCATTGAATTCATTGGCAACACTCGACGACCCGTTAAAAATATTTTCATTATTATCAAAATTTTGATTGTCCTCTTGAGCTGTCATATTCTCAGTTTGATCAGCTGAATCCATAATCATTAGCATCCCTGAGTCACCCTCTCTCTGACATCCTGATTCATCTAGGAAACTCTCACATTGAATTTCCTCAATCTCATCACTTTCAGAATCAGATATATCAACAACATCGTGATCCTTTTGTTGACTAGATGAACCAGCTTCATGAGTATATCTTTGAAAACCACTGGACCGATAATCACCTTGTCTATTCTCCCCCTCATGAAGATTGTCAGGATCGAAATCGTCATGGTCAGGCATGTAAATTGGTCTAGGTGACTTACATGGAGATAAAGGATATACTACTCTTGCTTGCTCAAGATAAATCATCATGGTCTCGCGAACTTCATCAAGATCAGTTCATTTAGCAAACTCAACAAGATATAGTTCCTCCACCTCATTGTCAGAGAGATATATAAATCCATATCTATTTGAAATCCAAGAAGGTGACCCAGTTGGTGAAACAACAGTGTAAACATGAGCAACATCAGCATCAGCTGCAACTGTTGAAGGCGATGTCGGTGGAAGTGTTTGATTTGTCGTGAGGGCATGTAAGGATATACGTGCGTTATTATTCTTATATGTAGGGCGATATGTACTACTATTCAGATTCGTGATATCCCCTTCTGATGGAGGTTGGGCAACAACCGGAGTTGTCGCCGGCAAATTTTCTTTCGAAGCATCCGCCTCCAAGACTTTAGTCTCATAGGACTCTGATAAAGTAGTAGAACTACCCGTCGGTTTAGTTCTCGCAGAGATATTGCTATCTCCGACTCCTGAAATCATTGATATACCATGAGGTGGCACATCTCTTTCAGTTAAAAACTCTTCCTCCAGACCCTGAGATTCAAAATCCGGAAGAGAAGTGGTTTGAACCAATGGATCAATTTCTTGAACCAAGGGATCAGTCTGCTGGAAGTCTAATAAATATCCCGAAGGATTGTCATGTTGACTCGTTTCCATGGGACGCGGCAGATCTCCCTCATCAAGATAAGCCGGACCTCGAGACCCTATTGTACGTTGAGGCACAGGAGGATTTCCAGCCGATACGCAGGGTGCCTTTTCAAGACTTTTCGGCTCCCCTTCGGCCGTTCTGGACTTCAATGATTGAGTTTCCTCAATCGATTGAGTCAACGCAGACTTTACTGCAGAGGAAGAATTTACTTCCATAGATGCCGAAGCATCATGCTGTGTAGGATTTATTATTAAGTCCTATTTAGATTGGATGGGCTTATTGGTCTTTTTACCATCCGTGCGTTTAGCTCTCTTCCCTACCGAAGCTTGCGCTTCATTTAGTGTAGGGCTTACTGTTATTATTGGATGTGATACGGAAATGGGTGAGGGTGACTTAATAGGCTCTAGGTCTTGGTCCGTATCACCAACTGTTGGAGTAACTGTTTGGCGGACGATAGGTGTCGAAGTCCTAGATCTAGTTACTCATTGGGTTGGCAGAGTCTGAATCATCTCATCGGGCATAAATCGAGTTCTCTTAGGAGAATGTTCAGGAGATGATTCAGTTGCTGATGAATCGGTGTCACTGCTTCCCTCAGGTGTCGATGAAAGGGTTAGTTCAATCCTAGGTGACCTAGGTTCCCTGATCCTCACGGGTTGAGCTTGGTGTGCTACCCTAGAATGTTTGAGGTTTACCTTAAGTGGAGGATTAGCTGGTCCAGGTGGTTATACTATAGGTTCCTCTACAACCTCCGGGGTTGGAACCACGGCGGATTCAACTTGTTCTTGTTGTACTGGGTTCGGAAGAGGTATACCTACAGCCTCAAAGTATGAACGCACTCGAGCGTATTGGGGTGCAGCTAGCCCCACTAGCCAATTTAGAATCGGTGCAGTGAACTGGTTGTCAGAAATCATTGGGGTATTCATCTTCAGCTCCCCAAATATTTTCATCAGTAATCCTTGTGTACCTGGTACAAATATATTTGCATTTCTGCAAGCATTTATAGCATCATGGATAAAGATACATAAAAACCTTTCACAAGGGCTGTATGAACCCCTTGGTTTATCAACTTGGGCCTGAACCAAATCCCATAAAAGTTATGCATAGTCAGGAGTCTCTACTCTTGTGAAAGAGTAGAACAATCTCAGCATTGGCACAGTCAGGCTGTCGGATCCACTCCTGGTCATCAGCAAGCATCTGGTGATGATTGAGAAGATCACATACCACCTTGAGTGCAAGTATTTCTTCTGAAACTTAGCTGGTGGAACATTGGTAGCTCCAACATAACCAAAATTAAAGATTGATGACATCATCTGCTGAGTATAACGACCCGTCCTAATCCATAAGGACGAATACAATAACATATGGTTCCATTGCGAGGTTTGTGACCTCTATATGATACATTTTACAAACATTGCATTCGTTTTTAAAAGACAAACTTTCATTACATCGAAAGTTGATGGCATGCATACCATTTCATAATATATCCAAACTATAAACGACTTAATGATAATCTTGTTGAACTCAACAACTCGAATGCAACGTCTTTTGAAATATCCCATGAATGACTTCAAGTAATATCTTTAAAAAGAGCAAATGCACAGCAGAAGATTTCTTTAATACCTGAGAATAAACATGCTTAAAAGTGTCAACCAAAAGATTGGTGAGTTCATAAGTTTATCATAAAACAATAAAATTCAGTAATTTTGATAGACCACAAGGTTTAAATATTGCATGGTACAAATGGGCCCGAATCCTATACCCACCTGTAATGTACATGCGATTTATTTTAAATACAGTACACATATCTCGTGTACGAAACTATTTTTCAATAATTCCTTATAACCGTACACATATCTCATGTACAAAATATCATACACATAACCTGTGTATAAAAATCATTCTCTCGATACATAACATTCACTTTGCTTGCTTGGCTTGGTAACCGACCTTAACATATAATGTGCATCATAATATCCAAAAAATAAACAGAACTTTCAGTCTGTAATAAATATATAAACCTCGAAGTACTAAACACCACACCCACTAGCTCTTCCGTCTAGTGAATATTCTGGGTTGAGGTATTAAACCTGGTAGCTACCTTTAGGATTCGCGTGAATTAGGGGCCATACGCGTTTCCTAATTCTTAGGTTACCAAGCTATAATAATCAGAGGAAAATATTCACATCAATTAGTGGCAATTATAACGTCCAACTAATTCAGATATAATAATCAACAGAACCTCTCGTCTGTATAATAATTCATTCGAGGAATGTTTTACTTGTGTCTATCTCGTTAAACATTTATAAAAGCAACACAAGTATTCTTAGTCCAAAAATATATTTTAAAAGCATTTAATAGAACAGTTATAAAAACAGCACATATATTCTCAGTCCCAAAAATGTAAAGAGTAAAAGGGAATCAAATGAACTCACGATACGATATTTTGTAGTAAAAATATGCATACGACGATACTGAACAATGCAGGGTTGGCCTTGGATTCACGAACCTATATCAATTGTATGTTCATTAATACATATAATTGTAATCAAACAAATATATATATTATTATTAGTGATATAATTTTTATATTAGTAACCTATGTATTTCATTATTTTATTAAATATATTCATTTTATATATTTTAACAAATAAGATATTAGTATAGTTTAATTATTTGTATTAAGTGTATTGTTATATGAATATTATTTGTTTGTTAAATTAATGATAATACTAAAATAATGGTAATAATACTATTAGATTTAATAATAATATTAATACAAGAAATGAAAGTTTTTATATAAAATGATAATTTTGATAATACTTATAATGTTAGTAATAATGATACTACTAATAATATTCTTAATAATAATACTAGTTTTTAATAAAATGATAGATTTAAAAATTAATGATACTTTTAGTATTAATGATAACAATAATAATAATACTGATATTAATAGTAACTATAAAATTAACCATTTTGTTACTAATGATAGTAATAATAATAATAATAATAATAATAATAATAATAATAATAATAATAATAATAATAATAATAATAATAATAATAATAATAATAATAATAATAATAATAATAATAATAATAGTAATAACAATGATAATAATAATAGTAATTTTTGTAATGAAAACTACCTTCCAAACAAGCTTTTAAAAAGAAATGTCCCGAACCGGGCTCGAACCCAAGACCTCTTGCTAACCCGACAACCCATTAAACCATCCATCCATTCTTGTTTTTTCTTGATTTTACCCATTCTAAATTTTACTTAAACTGTTTTTCTGTTTCATCTACTTCTTCAATTCACAATCGACCAAAAACAAAATCAACACAAACCACTAAATACTTGTTTGATTTAGGATATATAATGGAAACAGAAACGGCTTGAATGTAGGATAATTGGATTAACAGAAAGAATAAGCAGCAGCAGATGAACAAAACCACGATGAACAATCAAACTTGATTAAGATCTCTGGATGTTTTTAGACTATAATTATAACATGAAAATGGTTCTAAATCCTTCCTATAAACTTTCTGAATCATCAATTTAACCAAAATCTTTAAAACGGAATCGAATTTTACCAAGAATAAAACCTTTGACTTTATAATTTGAAGCTTTGACTCGACAATTAAAACTCGATAGGAAAAATTGGAGTTTGAACCTTTACAGAAAGTTCAACTAGAATAATACTAACACAATGGCATTTTTAGAATTTGAAAATTTATTCGACATTGAGCAATTTCTTTTTCACAGTTCAAGAATATGAACTCAAGGATTGATTATGAAATTAAGACTGTATTAGGTAGTGATTCCTTCATAAAATAGGTTCTAACTCATTCGTATAAACTTTATGTATCATCAATTTTACCAGAAACATCACAACAAACTCTGATTTCATGATGAACAAAAAGGTTGACTTTTTAAATTTAAACTTTGACTTCGAAATTCAAAATTAATAGGAAGAATTGGAGATTGAAAACTTACAGATAGTATGGATGGATGATTCCTAACATTACTACATTATTAGATTTTGAAAAAGAATTCGGTTTTGAGCTATTGCTTTGAATGTGACGCGAACAGGGGATAAAGTTTGGGTTTCACAAAATTTTGGTTTAATTCACTCAAGATAAACTAGTATCGGTTATAATTGATAATTGATGATGGAGAGTTGAATAAATCTTCTCCAAAAACATGAATTAATCAGTTGTTATATAGCAGAAATATTCGACAGGAGGAATCAATCGGGGATTAAAATAAAATAAAAATAAAAAGGAGATAAAGACTTGCAACTGATTTTGTAATCTATCATGAAAGTAAACGATTTCTCAACAGTCACTCAAGAATTCAGGGAACAAGGAATATAAGTTTGATGTTGAGTTCAAACTGAATTTGCATAATTTTGTCAATATGATTTATATTAGTAATATTAAATATTAATAAATATATTAATAATAATAATAATTAATAATATAAATAATAATGATAATAATAATAATTAATAATAATATTAATAATAATAATAATAGTAATAAAAATATTATTATTGATAAAGATAATAACAATAATAATTTTTAAGAATAATGATAATAATAATATGATAATATTAATAATAACAATAATGATAAAAATGATAGATTTAATAATTAATAATTCATTTAAATATAATTTTAATCATTCTTATAATATTTATATTTAAAAAAATCTTTATTTTGATAACTAATAATAATACTAGTAATACTAATATTCAAAATAATATTAATAATAATAATGTTAATACAACAACTATATTTTTATCTTACAATTAAATTTAATATATTAATATTACATGTTATAATATTTAATAATTATATCACATATATTATATTTTGGCACATACAGAATATTTAATATTTATACCTTCTAATATATTACAATATCCATATAATCAATAATCATGTATAGAATTCATATATATATATATATATATATATATATATATATATATATATATATATATATATATATATATATATATATATATAATTATGTTTTTAAATATCAAGTTTTAAATTATCTTAAGTTATCTTTCAAAATACTAAATCACATAATAATTTAATTTATAATGTATAATTATTTATATAATTATTTATTTATATATACATTTCTATTTACGATTAAAGATTCGTGAATCATCGGGAATAGTTACAAGGTAAAATAGTTCAAAAATTTTGAGAATCAATATTACAGACTTTGCTTATCGTGTCGGAATCAATTAAAGATAAAGTTTAAATTTGGTCAGAAATTTACGGGTCGTCACAGTACCTACCCGTTAAAGAAATTTCGTCCCGAAATTTGATCGAGGTCGTCATGACTAACAAAAAGAATGTCTTCATGACGAATATGAGTTAATAAAATAGAATTTTATTACCATAGAGTAATATGAATAAAATGATTCGATTACTCGAAGCGTATGAGTGAAGCTATCATAAAAGACTGAAATGAGATAATAAAGATTTGTCTTAACCTCTAACGTAGTCAAGGCTGATTTCCGAAATTCCAGGGATTTAAAGATAATCTTCGAAATCTATATAAGATTTGATTCTTCGGTAATTTAGGAAATTAGGATCTCTCTAATTAAATGCGGAAATCTGCCTTGATTTCTTTATCAGATATTTCACTATAAATTAACTTCTTCCATTTCATTACTTTTACCACTCCTATACTCAATTCCCAAATTCAAAAGATTGTGAAAATGCTTAATCCAGTTCTAATCATTGTCCTTATCCTGACTATCGCAACAATCATTCTCCTTTTCCAACTTCCACCGGAGGAATCTGTTTACTTCTACTTCGCCCTTAGGGTTATAGTGTTTTTAATTCTCCCGTGTCTTTATGTTGCGATAAACATTGATATACACGGTTTGTAATTTATGTGTTGTTATCGGGCTTTATATTTTCCTTTATATTTCGGAGCTCCATGCTTTTGTTTTCTCTTCCTGACTTTAAATAAAGCAAGTAATGGTCCAGAATTCGTAGGTATGGAGTTTCGAATGAACATAATTAATGTTTTAAGAAATTGTAATAACACGATCGTGATTGGTTAAATTACCAGAAGTTACAGGAAAAGATAGAACTATCAAGAAAATATGTTCTTGATTTGTTTAGAGATTAGGTAAAATGTAAGAGTCATGTAACATGGCACATGATGACGTTATAGTCTGTGAGTTATCATGTTTCATTAGAAACTCAGCATGACTTACTGTAATATAATCACGTTGATCAAGTGTCATTATATTATACTAACTCATGCTTCAGTTCCCAACACTACTTCAAAAACATTCATACTTTAAACTCGAAGGTTTCAAAATTTAGAAAGTAAAATAGTTTCTTTTATGATATAACGCAGATAGCGCGAAGAGGTAAATAATCTCATATGAGAATAGTTATGAATGTATCTTCAGAAATATCGAGGATATTTATAATGAAAGATACAATGATATCTTAGAATTTTTAAATATCTAAAATAAGAGGATGATGAAGAATATTGTCTGTAAGGGTTTAGAGTAAGGAGCAAGATATTTGCTAAAGACTTCAGCATACACTGAATTATTTGGATTCTTTGAAGGAGATTTAGTCTTTGTGATTTATTCACAGCCTCCTTCATGGTTTGCTTAATCCGTTTTCCAGTTCCAACTTTTCTGATCTTTCCAACACACTTATTATTTATCTTTATACCTGAAAGGACCCGTCCTAATCCATCTGGATGAATACATTACATTTGGTTACATCGCGAGGTACTTGACCTCTATATGATACATTTTACAAACATTGCATTCGTTTTTAAAAGACAAACTTTCATTACATCGAAAGTTGACGGCATGCATACCATTTCATAATATGTCCAAATATGATTGACTTAATAATAATCTTGCGGAACTCGACGACTCGAATGCAACGTCTTTTGAAATATGTCATGAATGACTCAAAGTAATATCTCTAAAAATGAGCAAATGCACAGCGGAAGATTTCTTTCATACCTGAGAATAAACATGCTTTCAAGTGTCAACCAAAAGGTTGGTGAGTTCATTAGTTTATCATACACATTCATTTCCATCATTTTAATAGACCACAAGATTTCATATATTTAATTGTACACGTAACCCGAGTACAAAATAACATGCGTAACCCGCGAATTAAAATTCATTCATATGGTGAATGCTTGATAACCGACTTAACTTTAATGCATAGAATATCCCCAAAACAGAACCTCTCGTCTGTATAATAATAATAATCTCGAAGTACTAAAGCATCCGTACCCCGGATGGGACTTGTCGAGGTACATAGATCTATCTTTAGGATTCGAATCGATTAGGGGCCATACCCGTTTCCTAATCATTAGGTTACCAAGCTAAAAAGGGGTGATATTCAATATTCATAATCCAGCCATAGAATGTAGTTTTTGATCACTTGTGTCTATTTCGTAAAACATTTATAAAAGCAGCGCATGTATTCTCAGTCCCAAAAATATATATAAAAAGAGAGTAATGGAACTCATTGTACTGTATTTTGTAGTAAAAATACATATGACGATATTGAACAATGTAGGGTTGGCCTTGGATTCACGAACCTATATCATTTGTATATATATTAAAACAAGTAATCGTAATCGAACAAATTTATATATATATTTAGTTATGTAATATGATTAATATTTATATATGATTTTTATTAATACATTTAATGTATTATAATGCTTATTTGATATATAATAAAACCTATTATTATGAAATTGTAGTACACTTATATATATAAACATATCTTTTGTTTTCAAAAATAATAATTGTAATATTATTGGGTTAAGGATAATAATAATAATGATAGTTTTAATAGAATTTTTAATCGTCATTTTAATGGTAATACTAATATCATTTTTAAATGAGAAATCTAATAATAATAATGATATTAATACTAACATTAAAGAAAAATAATAATTTATATTATTTCCATATTGATAATAATAATAATAATAATCTTAATCTTAGTAATATTAATAATACATATGCTAATAACAATGATAATTCTAACATTTTTAGTATTAATAATTTTAATGATATTGGTAAGGATGACAATAATAATCTTAACAGTATTAATGATGTTATAATAACAATATCCTTAATAATAATACTTGTAATTATCGGATAACATTAATAATACTTATAAAAATACTAATGATAATAATATTTCTAATACATCTAAATCTAAACATGATATTATTAATAATAATAATTATGATTCTAATAATAATGATAATAATCAGATTAATAATAATAATAATAATAATAATAATAATAATAATAATAATAATAATAATAATAATAATTAATATTAATAAGTAATAATAATAATAACAAATATATAAAGACTACCTCAACATAAGCTCCACAAAAAATAAGTTTCTGTGCCCAGGTTCGAACCTCGGTCCACTCGCTAACCCGAAACCCTCCTGACCATCGAACCAGCTATGTTTTCTGATTTAATACCATTTTAATTTCTTATAAACCAATTTACATTTGTTCATCTTCTTCCCCACTTGATCAAATTAAAACTGATCGGAGTTAAATCTTAATCCCATAAAGAAATTAACATCTTTTATATCTTTAATTGAAGTATCATTACCATCTGTTAACATTTAATTTGATTTGAACAGAAAGAGAAAAATTAAAAAGCTGTAATAGACTTTAAAAAAAACGTATGAACTTGAAATTGAATTCGAAATTAGAGGCAGTTTTAGACTGCGATTTCATCATGAAAAAGATTCTAAATGGTTCCTGTAAACTTTATCAATTAACAATTTAATCTGAAACACAAAAATGAACGTGAATTTCTTGATGAACACATCGTTTGACTTTTAAAATCGAAAGTTTGACTCCAAAATTGGAACGCGATAGATAAAATTGGATCTTGGAACTTTACAGATAGTTTAAAGACATGATTAGCATTAATACATTTTGCAATTGATTAAAGAATCGAGCTTTTCAAAACTTGAGGCACGAACAGAGCAAACATCTGTTCTTCCCTCTTTTCAGATTTAATTTGACAAATTTAAAAGATGTAAATGGTAGTTGAAATTGTGAATTGATAAAGTAGGTTAACTGGTATCATATCACACTAGATTATGATCGTTTATATAAAGCATCGATGGTCGACAGAATATATTAGCAAGGACAGAAAAATAAAAGAAAAATAAAAGAAAAATAAAAGGTTGAATCGATAGCTAACAGATTTTGGCTTCATTCATATAATTTTAACACTGATTGGTACGAATTGGTGATAGAAAACAAATCGTGAGCAGGAGTTGAAGAAATTTTTGTAAAAGCCGATGGTGATTGTTAATGGAATACGTATTTGTATGTGTATACTGTATTTATGTATATATATATATATATATTCTATAAATGTATTTATATATGTATAGTTGTATTTCGTAACTGTATAAGTATATATGTATATACATCTGTATTTATATCCATAATTGTATATCTCTTCCTTTTATATATTTTTATTTATAGATTAAAATTAATCTTATTAATAAATGTAAATATAATAATAAAAAAATAATAGTAATACAAATATAATGGTAATAATAAGAATATTATTACTAATGATATTGATAATAATTATCATGAAATATATAACAATAATATTATTAATAACAATAAAACTAATTATACTAATATTTATAATAATAACAATAATACTAATAGTCATAATAATATATGAATTTATATATATCCACTTTCATATTTATAGATTATCTATTGATTATCATAATATATCTAATACTGATTGTAATAATGATAAAAATATTAATATTATTGATGATACTAATAATATTATTAGTTATGATAATATTAATTTTATTGATAATAATAATATTAACAATAATAATTCTATAACAATTTATACTTATATATATATATATATATATATATATATATATATATATATATATATATATATATACACACACATTATACAATAATATTAATGATACAAATATTAATATTAATATTAATATTCATAATAATAATAATAATAATAATGAAAGTAATGATAATAATATTAATATAGCAATTATGCTTTAGTTTGTAAACGCCGATAGTGATTGTTAATGGAATACGTATTTGTATGTGTATACTGTATTTATGTGTATATATATATATATTCTGTAAATGTATTTATATATGTATAGTTGTATTTCGTAACTGTATAAGTATATATGTATACACATCTGTATTTACATCCATAATTGTATATCTCTTACTTTTATATATTTTTATTTATAGATTAAAATTAATCTTATTAATAAATGTAAATATAATAATAAAAAAATAATAGTAATACAAATATAATGGTAATAATAATAATATTATTACTAATGATATTGATAATAATTATCATGAAATATATAACAATAATATTATTAATAACAATAAAACTAATTATACTAATATTTATAATAATAACAATAATACTAATAGTCATAATAATATATGAATTTATATATATCCACTTTCATATTTATAGATTATCTATTGATTATCATAATAAATCTAATACTGATTGTAATAATGATAAAAATATTAATTTTATTGATGATACTAATAATATTATTAGTTATGATAATATTAATTTTATTGATAATAATAATATTAACAATAATAATTCTATAACAATTTATACTTATCAAATTTCATATATATATATATATATATATATATATATATATATATATATATATATATATATACATACATTATACAATAATATTAATGATACAAATATTAATATTAATATTCATAATAATAATAATAATGAAAGTAATGATAATAATATTAATATAGCAATTATACTTTAGTTTGTAATTACATATAATATATTACCATTTATTATATCATATCTATCAATTATTATCTATCAATTATGCAATTTAATGAATCTATAATATTTATATATTACAGTATATATAATAGAATTCATATATATTTACATTTTATTTATACACAAATGTTCGTGAATCGTTGGACATGGTCAAAGGTCAATTTAATCCATGAAAATAGTTCAAAAACTTTGAGACTCAATATTACAGACTTTGCTTATCGTGTCAGAAACATATAAAGATTAAGTTTTAAATTGGTCGAAAATTTCCGGGTCGTCACAGTACCTACCCGTTAATGAAATTTCGTTTCGAAATTTGATCGAGGTCGTCACAGCTAACAATAAAAATGTTTTCATGACGAATATGAGTTGCTAAAGAGAGTTTTATCATTATTGAGTAATATGGACAACAATTTGATTACGCGAAAACTATGAATGAAGCTGTCTCAAAAGGTTGAGATCGAGATTTAACTTTTGACGTAGTCACAGTGGATTTCTGGAATTCAAGGGATTTAGAGAAATTCTTTGTAATAAGATTTGATTCTTCGATAATTAAGGAAATTAAAATCTTCTTTGGTTAAATGCGATGATCTGTCTCGATTGCTCTGTCTGACATTTCATTATAATTCCATTCCCTTCATTTCCATTATATTTTGGAGTTCAATACTTTTATTTTCCTTTTCCGACTTTAAGTCAAGCGAATAATGGTCCAGAATTCGTAGATATGAATTTCGGAATGAACATAGTTAATGTTCTAAGAAAGAAATGGTAATAGCACGATCTTGATTGGTTAAATTACCAGAATTTCAGAGAAAAGATAGAACTATCAAGGAATTATGTGCTTGATATGTTTATATATTAGATAGAATGTAAGAGTCATGTAACATGGCACATGATGACGTTATGATCTGTGAATCATCACGTCCCATTAGAAACTCAGCATGACTTACTATAATATAATCATGTTGATCAAGTGTCATTATATTATACTAACTCATGCTTCAGTTCCCAATACTACTTCAAATCATTCATATTTTTAATTCGAATTTTTTAGAATTTAGAAACTAAAACAGTTTCCTTTATGATATAGTATAGATAGTGCGGAGAGATATTAAATATCGAACGAGAATACTTATGAAGATATCTTCAGAAATATTGAGGATATTTATAATGAAAGATACAATAATATCTTAAAATTCTACAATCAAAATGTGATGAATAAATTCATTCACAATGATTTAGAACAATTATGAAACAAGGTATTCGCTAAAGATTTCATCAGAAACAGAATCATCTGGATTCTTTGAAGGTAGATTTAGTCTATGTGATTTGTCTACGGCCTCCTTCATAGCTTCGCATAATCCGCTTTTCGGTACTAAATTTTCTATTGAGTGTTTCCAACACACCATTCTTTATCATCATACTTTTGACTGTTAAGGTTGTTTACAATTTTTGTTGCTTCATTCAACTTTTCAAAATTCAGAGTATTGATTCGCGGAATGGGTGTTTTTCAGAATTTCAGAATGAAAGATCATAATTCTAAGAGATAAATGTTATAGGTATACATATAACTGTTGATGTAGAAACGTTGCGATATTCAAAATACTGATTGCTGATTCTCGATAATTCGTATGGCGATTCTCGTTACAAGATGTGGATGAGTATAAGATAAGGTTTTAATGAACAATTATAATGGTTCTTCAGAGAGACTTAAGCCAATGAGTAATGAAGTTTCTGGTAATTTTACTGCTAATATGGTGGAACATAAAAGGTTCCCCGGTAATGATGACGAAAGGCAAATTTATATATCAAGGTTATAATAAGGCTAATCCGAATGAAAGTCAAAGTTGATTTGCTGGAGCTGTGATAAAATTGGCTACTTTGGAAAGGTATTGTAAAGTGATTTTCGGGAATAACAACGTCAAAGGAGCTAACACAGATACGTGTTAAATGTTTACTCAGGTTTCGAGTGTTTTCAGGTGCATAACTATATGTATCAATCTTTTCTTCCATAGATGAAATGCGATTGGTTCCTCCTATCGATTGAGGTGTTTTCAAGAATCATGAAAGGTTTGAATGTAAATTGTAATTGTCAGGATACAAACGAGGTTTAAGATAAAATCAAGTGGCAACTTGAAGAATTGTTTAGTTTCATATGTTATAATCAATATTTTAATTCATTTTAATTATCCAATGTTGGCAGTCCACAGTTAGCAGTCCACAATTAGTAATCCAATAATTCATATATAGTTTAATATATAATATTCGAATTAATTAATACGTATTCGTGATCCATTGTATACATGTCTCAGACTCGATCACAACTTAAAGTATATATATTATTGTAGAATCAACCTCAACCCTGTATAGCTAACTCGAACATTACTGCATATAGAGTGTCTATGGTTATTTCAAATAATATATATAGATGCGTCGATATGATATGTCAAAACCTTGTATACGTGTCCTGATATTTAAAGTGTGTAAAATAAATAACAGAAATTAAATGACAATAAATAAAATTGCGAGAATTTAAAATTGCGAAAAATAAATGTAATAAGGAATCAACAGTTAGCTAGGAATAGTTAGCGTGGATTCTTAACAAAATTTCTCATAATTAATTTGTTTGTTTCTAACAAAATTTATTTTGTCCAATGTTTTCTTCATTATGCCACTTGTTGGATTCTAATATGTCAAAATCCAAATATGAAATTGAATGAAAATGATTATTTTGTGGTGAACGGATTTGTATATCTGTAGATGTAAGTAGGATGGTAAATGACTGTTGAATTATATTCGAAGAATGTACAGTTTAACTTATTAATGTGAAATCTAAATATTCTTCGGGTATTACCTACCCGTTAAAATATTTTCACCATTAACAGTTTGTACAAAAGAATTTTTAATTACAATCCTTATGAAAACATATATACATGAATATTTTTTTCAGATGTAATCATGGATTTATGAGTTAATATGATATTAATCTCATTTGCTTTTTGTTTTGAACTAAAATAAATAATCTCTAAGACTTTAGAGATTACATAATCGCCGCCTAATAGTTCTCCAATGAAGTTATGAATCAATACTTCATCGTTGATTCTTATTAGTACTCCTTGGTATCTATGGTAAGTACGATGTTGATGCTCGAGGTACAGATTGTGATGTCGAGGTGTGGGATGCGGATGTTGCTGTTGGTGGTGGTGATGGTACTGTTGGTGTTGTTGCTGGTGGTACTGTTGCTGCCGGTGATGTTGCTGGTGCTTGTAACCTTTGCACCATATTCTCCAAAACTACTACCCGGGCACGAAGCTCGTTGACTTCTTCTATTACACCTGGGTGATTGTCGGTTCGGACGAGTGGATAAATAAGATCTAGAATTTGGTATAGTATATAATCGTGAAGAGATACTCTGAAAATGAGGCTAAAATGGTGTTTCAGATAGGTTCGCCGGTAAGTGCTTCAGGTTCCTCGTCGAGAGGGCAGTAAGGTGGGTGGAAAGGATCACCTTCTTCTTATCTTCAGTGATTAAGTAGAGTACGAACCCATCCCCAATTCATCCGGAATAGATGATGGCTGATTGGTTGGTCCATTCCGGTCACACTGCTTTCGGAGCTTGAGTGGGACTCCATGTCGGAATCTAAGGGACTTGAACTAGTGGCGAATTCCATTTCGTATGATTGAGTAAAGGATTTTTCGATATGAAATGATTTCTGGCTATCGGATGGTATTCTAATTATATAGAATATCTATATATAGCACAAAAGATTTCGTAGATTACGGAGGAATTTACGAAATATGTCAGGCAAAGTTTACAGTAACAGATACGCTAAGATATGAATTAGCAGATACGCTAAGATATGAATTTTGTCTATACACTATTCATGCAATCAATGCAGTAAGATGTGTCTAGACTAGGAATGATAAGCAGGTAATTTCCTAAGGATGAGAAGTAGATAATTTTTGACACGAAATGATAAGCAAAACTTTTGACATGCAGACACGGTCGATGTCCAGACTCAATAATGCATTTAAACAACTATCAGTTAGACACACTAATTCAAGACCTGGTTCGCTAAGACCACTGCTCTGATTCCAACTGAAAGGACCCGTCCTAATCCATCTGGACGAATACATTACATTTGGTTACATCGTGAGGTACTTGACCTCTATATGATACATTTTACAAACATTGCATTCGTTTTTAAAAGACAAACTTTCATTACATCGAAAGTTGACGGCATGCATACCATTTCATAATATGTCCAAATATGATTGACTTAATAATAATCGTGCGGAACTCAACGACTCGAATGCAACGTCTTTTGAAATATGTCATGAATGACTCCAAGTAATATCTCTAAAAATGGGCAAATGCACAGCGGAAGATTTCTTTCATACCTGAGAATAAACATGCTTTCAAGTGTCAACCAAAAGGTTGGTGAGTTCATTAGTTTATCGTAAACATTCATTTCCATCATTTTAATAGACCACAAGATTTCATATATTTAATTGTACACGTAACCCGAGTACAAAATAACACTCGTAACCCGCGAATTAAAATTCATTCATATGGTGAACGCTTGATAACCGACTTAACTTTAATGCATAGAATATCCCCAAAACAGAACCTCTCGTCTATATAATAATAATAATAATCTCGAAGTACTAAATCATCCGTACCCCGAATGGGACTTGTCGAGGTCCATAGATCTATCTTTTTGGATTCGCGTCGATTAGAGGCCATACCCGTTTCCTAATCATTAGGATACCAAGCTAAAAAGGGGTGATATTCAATATTCATAATCCAGCCATAGAATGTAGTTTTTGATCACTTGTGTCTATTTCGTAAAACATTTATAAAAGCAGCGCATGTATTCTCAGTCCCAAAAATATATATAAAAAGGGAGTAATGAAACTCACTGTACTGTATTTTGTAGTAAAAATACATATGACGATATTGAACAATGCAGGGTTGGCCATGGATTCACGAACCTATATCATTTGTATATATATTAAAACATGTAATCGTAATCGAACAAATTTATATATATATATTTAGTTATGTAATATGATTAATATTTATATATGATTTTTATTAATACATTTAATGTATTATAATGCTTATTTGATATATAATAAAACCTATTATTATGAAATTGTAGTACACTTATATATATAAACATATATTTTGTTTTCAAAAATAATAATTGTAATATTACTTGGTTAAGGATAATAATAATAATAATGGTAGTTTTAATAGAATTTTTAATAGTCATTGTGAAGACCCGTCCTAATCCATCCGGATAAAGACCATATCGATTATAAACGATTCACAACAGTTGATTACATCGCGAGGTACTTGACCTCTATATGATACATTTTACAAACATTGCATTCGTTTTTGAAAAGACAATCTTTCATTACATCGAAAGTTGACGGAGTGCATACCATTTTATAATATATCTAACTATAATTGACTTAATAATAATCTTGATGAACTCAACGACTCGAATGCAACGTCTTTTGAAATATGTCATGAACGACTCAAAGTAATATCTTTAAAATGAGCAATTTCACAGCGGAAGACTTCTTTCATACCTGAGAATAAACATGCTTTCAAGTGTCAACCAAACGGTTGGTGAGTTCATAGGTTTATCTTAAAACAATAAAATTCATCATTTTGATAGACCACAAAATTTAAATGCTGCATGGTACAAATGGGCCCGAATCCTATACCCACATGTAATGTACATGCGATATCTTTTTAAATACAGTACACCTTTCTCATGTACAAAATCATCTTTCATAAATCTTAGTAACCGTACACATATCTCGTGCACAAAAATAACATACACATAACCTGTGTATAAAAATCATTCTCTCGATACATAACATTCATATCAATTGGTGGCAATTATCATGTCCACATAATTCAATGGTGGCAATTATCATGTCCACATAATTCAATGGTGGCAATTATCCTGTTCACATAATTCAATAATAATCCGCAAAACTTCTGTCTGCATAATAATTCATTCGAGGAATGTTTTGCTTGTGTCTATCTCATCAAACATTTATAAAAGCATTTCATGTATTCGCAGTTCAAAATATATTTCAAAAGCATTTAATAAAGCAGTTGTAAAAATAGTGCATGTATTCTCAGTCCCAAAAATATAAAGAGTAAAAGGGAGCAAATGAAACTCACACATATAATTATTGTAAAATGGTTAATAAAGCATTTGCATGTATTCTCATCCCAAAAACGTAAAGAGAAAAAGGGAGTAAATGAAACTCACTATACGATATTTTGTAGTAAAAATATGCATACGACTGAACTGAACAATGCAAAGTTGGCCTCGGATTCATGAACCAATTATTCAATCATGTATATTAATACATGTAATGGTAATCAAACAAATATATATTTTATTAGTGTTTTTATTTATTATTTTATATCATGTGTTTTATTAGTAACTTCATTAGATATATTTATCTTTATATAGATAATTAATATTTATTAGAAAAGTATTAATATGACTAGGTGTTATGTCATAAATATATTTTTATATAGAAAATCTTCATTTGATATATTAATAGTAATAATAGTAATAATAATAATAATAATAATAATAATAATAATAATAATAATAATAATAATAATGATAATAATAATAATAATAATAATAATAATAAGATGATAATATTAATAGAATGAATGGATAAGTAACTACCTCAAAGGAGTGGTCCTAAAAAAAATACCCAAGTCCGGGTTTGAACCCGCGACATCCAGCTAACCCGTTAACAATCTAAACCGTTCCTCTGTTTCCGTTTTTCTGATTAAAACTAGGATCTTAATTTATTTAACCCGATCCCATATGTTTCCCTTTCTCTTTTTCTTCTTCAATTTCAAACCCATTAGATCATCTTTATCAATCATCGATTACGTATCATTATCATCATTCTTCATCAATATGTAATTACTATCGCCATTTATCATCGTTATGATATCATACATCATGATAAATATCATAACCATCATCCACGAGTCATCCCTGCTTCGTTACCACCATCTCGTTTATCACCCCCCGATCACCGTTTCCCGTAAATCTCAGCTTCACATTTTATAACTTTTTAAATGTTCTCGGCCCACTTCTTGTATATCTAATTAATGAAACCCAAAAATTTATACAAGCCCAACCAACATACTTGTTTCACGGCCCAAAGTGGTGCCTTGTGTTTTGAATCGGAACCAGGACAATTTCCATAATCCAAGTTTGTATTAGATATATTAATTGGTTTTGGAAAGTGACGTAGTTTCTTGGTTTTTGATCTGGTACACGAGTTGCACGAACATAAATAATTACGGAGTCTAAAGAAGAAAACGCATGCACTACATGTATCATCATCATCACCAAGTTGAATGTTTATAACTTTTGGTATTTGTCTTGACCCAAGCAAACAACTAACATCACGACCATAAGATTTATCTATTTACATTAATCTATTTGTTTATGATATAGTAGTTGTGGGGTTTTGTTGGAAAACAGAAAAGTAATACGTACTAATATCCTCCTTTTCTTTCCATCATCAATCTCGCCTACTTTTGATTACTTAATATTATTTTTATCGTCCACTAAACAAAAGTGTTTGATATTCTTAAACTAAACAGTATCCCAATTCATGAGTTTAACTTTAATACTTATTATAGTTACCCACTAGCGAGAATAAAAATGATAAGTGGGGTAGTCCCACTTGATAATAGCCAGCCAAAAGAAAAGTAATACGCAAAAGCAGGTTGAATTATTATTGTAGGCTACGATTTGAATATATATATGTTGTGTGGTGTTTTCTTAGTTCGAACCAGATGTATGAGAGCTGCAGTAACGGTAGTTTGATGAATTGTGTGTTGATGGTTTCGAAAACATAAAGAGAGATTGGCGAGCAGCAGCATCTAATAGCAGTAACACCCAATGGTTGCAGATACGTACAATCGAGCGTGTGGCTGTGGTTCTCTGTGTGATAGAAAGAAGTAGTCGCAGGTTAATGTATAAGTAATGGTTCGAGAGTTGAAGTGGGTGTTGTTTGGGTTTAATTTATAGAACAGAAAAATAGTAGTAGTCTTTAGAAATATACATGGTTTTGATTTTAAGATGTTTGTCGATGGTAGCAAGGGAGGGTGGTTTATAATAGAGAGGTGGTGATGGTTTGAATGATGCAAAGTGGGTTTTCGGTTGGTTTGATGCCCAAAGCAAACAGGCATCATATTGATATTTCATACATAAATCAAGTTTTGAATAAATATGTTCAAGAACAGGGACTTCATTCCAGTTCCCTTTATTTTCTGTCTTTAATTCACATTAGCAGTGAGTACAGGCATTATATGAAGATAGGAATCGTATAATAGAGTTAGTAAAGGTGATTTGATCAATTTGTTTGCATTGAGAAATTGAGTTCATCGGGTACAAATTTTGTAGACAAGAAGGACAGTTTAAATAGAATAAAAATAAATTTGATGTTGATATTCAACTGAATTTGATACCTTATCTGTTTAACATCTCATAAATTTTGGATTTAACTAAATTTTAATACCTAATGTTGATTTTCAATAGATCATACATGTATTTATATATTATATTTAAGATTAATAATTACTAATAGAATTAAATAATAAAATAATAATAATAATACAGTTTAATTATTAATAATTATAATAGTAATAATAATAACATTAACATTAATAATAATTTATAATAATAATAATAGTTCTTAATAATAATATTTAATAATAATATTTAATTTTAATTATAACAACTGAAGTTATAATTTTACTATTAAATATAACAATAATAACATTAACAATGATGATAATAATATTAATAATGATATAATAAATCAAATGTAACACATCCCATATTTATGCATTACATACTACTTTCAGTAATACTGTTATTATTACTATTATTAATATTAATGAATTACTAATTAATTATATTAATAATTATCCTTAACTGGTCATATTAATTATGTAATATCATATAATATATTATTTAAAAACTTTCATTGAATATTTATAAATATGTTACAATATTCATAATGATACATAGAACTCATAAATATATATATATATATATATATATATATATATATGTATATATATGTATATATATATGTATATATATATATATGTATATATATATGTATATATATATATATGTATATATATATATATATACACCATTGTTCGTGAATCGTTAAGCATAGTCAAAGGGTAATTGATTACATGAATATAGATTTCAAAATTTTCGAGACTCAACATTACAGATTTTGCTTATCGTGTCGGAAACATATAAAGATTAAAGTTTAAATTTGATCGGAAATTTCTAGGTCATCACAGTACCTACCCATTAAAGAAATTTCGTCCAGAAATTTGATCAAGGTCGTCATGGCTAACTATAAAAATGTTTTCATGACGAATATGAGTTGATAAATAGAGTTTTATCATCATTGAGTAATATAGATACAACAATTTGATTACGCGAAGAGTATAAGTGAAGCTATCGCAAGAGAGTGAAATGAGAAAATTAAGTTTCGTCATATCTTTTGACGTAGATAGGATTGATTTCTGGAGTTCAAGGGATTTAGAGAAAATCTTCGTAATAAGATTTGATTCTTCGATAATTAAGGGAATTAGGATCCGCTTTAAATGCGATCATCTGTTTTGATTGCTCTGTCTGATATTTTACTATAAATCCACCTCCGTCGTTTACTTACAACTTACACCTTCTATTCTCTCTCCCTTAACTCATACTTTAAAGCATCCATTAATATGCTCCATCCAGTACTTATTCTTGATATATTCCTAACTTTCATATCTGTCATTCTTCTTTTTCACCTGCCGCCAGAAGAATCTATTTACTTCTACTATACCCTTGGGTTTATAGTGTTTTTAGTTCTCCCATGTCTTTATATTGCTATATGCATCGACATACACGGTTTAAAATTTCTGAGTGGTTGTTAGGTTTTATAGCTTTCCTTATATTTCAATGTCCCTATTTCTGTTTCCTATAATCATTGTTATCCACAGTTAATACTCCCTCCTATTTGCTGCGATTTATACTCCACTTTCTATTTTGGAGTTTTGTCCCTTCGTTTCTTCTTCTTGCGATTTGGTCTCTCTTGTAATGGTCCAGAATTCACGGATATAAGTTTCAGAATGAGCTTGTTAATGTTCTAAGAAGAGAATGGTAATGGCACGATCTTGATTTGTTAAATTACCAGAATACCCTGGAAAAGACCGAATCATCAAGGAATATTTTCTTGATATTTTAGAGGTTTAAATAGAATACAAGAGTCGAGTAACATGACACATGATGACGTTAGAGTCTGTGAATCATCACGTTTCATTAGAAACTTAGCATGACTTACTGTAATATAATCACGTTGATCAAGTGTCATTATATTATACTAACTCATGCATCAGTTCCCAACATTACTTCAATATCATTCATATTTTAAGCTCGAAAGTTTACAGAATATAGAAACTAACAGTTTCTATATGATGTAACACTGATAGCACAAAGAGATTAATGATTTTAGATAAGAATAGTTATAAAAATATCTTCAGAAATATGGAGGATATTTATAATGAAAGATATGATGATATCTTGGAATTTCTAATATCGAAGGATGGTGAAGAATATCGTCCACAAGGGTTTAGAGTAAGGAGCAAGATATTCGCTAAAGACTTCAGCAGGCATTGAATTATTTGGATTCTTTGAAGTCAAACTTATTCTTTGTGATTTGTCATGGCTTCCTTCATAGTTTCGCATAATCCGCTTTTCGGTACTAAATTTTCTATTGAGTGTTTCCAATACTCCATTCTTTATCGTCAAACTTTCGACGGTTAAGGTTGTGTACAGTTGTCTACCGTTTCTACTATTTCATTCAGCTTTTTCAACATTCAGAGTATTGATTTGTAGACTGAGTGCTTTTCAGAATTTCAGAATGAAAGATCATAATTCTAAGAGGTAAATGTTATACATATAACTGTTGATGTAGATATGCTGTGAGTTTTCAAAGTACTGATTGCTGATTCCCGGTAATTGGTATGGCAGTTCTCGTTACAAGATACGGATGAGTATATGATAGGGTTTCAATGAATAAATATAATGATTTATCAGAGGGATATAAGCCAAGAAGCAACGAGGTTGCTGGTACATCTGCTAGTAATATGGTGGAATATAAAAGGGTTCTCTGGTAACAATAAAAGAGCATGCAAATAAATCAAGGTGATAATAAGGTTGTTTCGAACGAAAAGTCGAAGTTGACTTGCTTGAGCTGTGAAAAAATTTGCTACTTTAAAAGGAATTACCAAGTTATTTTTGGTAATAATAATACTAAAGGAATTAGCACAGATACGTGTTAAACGTTTACTCAGGTTCCAAGAGTTTTCGAGTGCATAACTATATGCATCAATCTCTTCTTACGTAGATGAAGTGCGGTTGGTTCATCCTCTCGATTGAGGTGTTTTCAAGAATTACGAAAGGTTTGAACCCAGATTGTAATCATCAAGATACAAATGAGGTTTAAGATAAAATCAAGTGGCAAACTTGAAGAGATGTTTAGTTTCATATGTTATAATCAATATTTTAATTTATTTTAATTGTCCAATGTTATTAGTCCACAGTCGATAGTCCACAGTTAACAGTCTAATAATTTATATATAGTTTAATATATAATATTCGAATTAATAAATAAATATCGTGACCCGTGTACATGTCTCAGACTCGATCACAACTCAAAGTATATATATTATTTGAGAATCAACCTCAACCCTGTATAGAGAACTCGATCATTACTGCATATAGAGTGTCTATGGTTATTCCAAATAATATATATATATGCGTCGATATGATATGTCAAAACCTTGTATACGTGTCCCGATATTTAAAGTGCGTAAAATAAATAACAGAAAATTAAATAATGATAAATAAAATGCGTAAAGTAAATAACAGAAATTTAATGACGATAAATAAAATTGCGAGAATGTAAATTGTGATAAAATAAATTGCGATAAATAAAATGTAATCAGTTAGCTAGGAACAGTTAGATAGGATTTTGTTAGCGTGGATTCTTAACAAAATTTCTCATAGTTAATTTTTTTGTTTCTAACAAATTTTATTTTGTCAAATGTTTTCTTTATTATGCCACTTGTCGGATTCTGATAGGTCAAAATCCAAATATGAAATTGAATGAAAATGGTTATTCTATGATGAATGGA
Source organism: Rutidosis leptorrhynchoides (assembly GCF_046630445.1). Taxonomy (NCBI): domain Eukaryota; kingdom Viridiplantae; phylum Streptophyta; class Magnoliopsida; order Asterales; family Asteraceae; genus Rutidosis; species Rutidosis leptorrhynchoides. The sequence goes on along the minus strand of NC_092339.1, from coordinate 271,011,068 downwards.
TTCGTATAGCTGTGGTTGCAAGTTGGATAGTAAATGACTGTTGAATCAGATTCGAAGAATGTACGGTGTAACTTATTAATGCGAAATCTAAATTGTAACGACCCGACTTTTTCGACTTGCTTTTGTGCCTTGTGTTTTTGCGAAACTGCGTATTTGTGCGTACTGTGTTACTTTATACTCTGAAAACTTGATTTACGTGGTTTACTTCCATTTATATGTTAAAACGTGCCTTAGAGTACGTAGGATACATAACTTGATCATTGGAAGCCTTTATAACCGTTAGTGTTATTTGACATTTCGAATAAACCGCGAACTTGCGCGCACGTTTAACTTTTGTCATAATCGGAATATTGTGACTGCGAAATATTAATTATTATTTTATAATAATAATTACCTGGGTTTTTTGATGCTTAATTACGCGTAGTAATTTAATTATGCACAATAGTTAGTCTTGTTGGACTTTCTACCTTGTTGGGCTCAAGCCCACCCTACTCTAGCTAGTGACCCAATTAGTTAGCCCTTATCCATGTCATCAATCCTTGTCAAATTCCTTGCTTATAAATAATAGCCCTTGTCCATGTCATCAATCCTTGTCAAATTCCTTGCTTATAAATACTAGCCCTTGTCCATGTCATCAATCCTTGTCAGATTCTTTGCTTATAAATACTAGCCATTTACCTCTCATTCAAATTACTTGCTCATTTGGTTTTCACACACACTTGTTCTTTCTTTCTTTCCTTTCTAGTATTGCTTGTAAGTCTTCTTTTTCTTCCTCTTTTCCTTTCATTTTCGCAGCCATCATCATCATATTATGGAGATCAAAGTTCCTTTTAGCATTGATCTTGCTTATATCTTGTTGATTCAAGCATGAATCTTTCAAGAACATGGAAGATTCAAGCTTTCTAGCTTTGAATCTTCACCAACTTTTTAGATTCATCTTTCTTTTACTTTAATCTTTTTATTTTGTGATAAAGATTCAAACTTTTGTTTGTTATCTTCATATATCTTAAAGATCCAAGCTTTATGCTTCAAGATCTTCAAGAACACTAAAGGTTCAAGCTTTCTAGCTTTGTGACCTTATAAAGTGTGTGAAAGGGATCCAAGCCCTCTATCTTAGGGTTCCATCACCTCTTTTGACTTGGATCATGTTCATACTTGTTTGATTGATGTAAAGTTTGTAACTTTGTTTGTAAATAGGACTTGTAATTGTGTTAAGACTAAGGATATGATGTAACCTTGGTTCATCATCCATCTAAGACTCTTAAATGAGTTGTGTTACCACTTGGTCTTAACATATTGTGTATTGATGGTAGAATCTTGGTCAAAAGTGATGCTAAACCATCAACGAGTTGTACACTTGAAGCTACAAGCATCAAGGATGAGAACCGTGATGAGCATCAAGCACCAAGAACCTCACCAGAGCACTTGTCCACTGATTTTCGTATCTGATCAGACTACCTGGGCTACTGAAAAGTTTATTTTCAGTTAGTTCGGTTCGAGTAGATGATTTTCCGTTTAGGCCTCGTCTTAATCCGAGTTACGGTTTAGGATTTATGGCCCTCCGAGAGTCACTACACCCTATTAACGTTGTGCTGAAATTTCTGAGCTACTCGCACTTAAACTGTCGCCACAGTCAAACGAAGACGAGTTAGGTTCTGAAAACTGGTTAGCGGTTAGGAGACTCACATACGGAGCCATAGCCACTGACTATGCATCTTTTCGATTTACGTAGAGGTCGCAGCAGCTGACCGAAGTCAGCCTATTGTTTCGATCTCTATTCTTGTCGAACTTACTTAGCTTTTATGATGATGAATGATGATGATGATGACAATTAAACTTATTTTATGCACTATTAGAATTTATAAAAATAACCTACTGACCTAGTAACCCTTGATTTAGGTTGACGACCTTTCGGACCGACTTACTACTTGCGTACTTTCATTACCGACTTTACCGCTTTTATCACTGTGAGTTATAGCATTCCCTTTTTTACTTTAACTTATTTTGGGAACTGAGAATACATGCGGATTTTATGTTTTACATACTAGGCACGAGTACTTAAACTTATATATGTGTGGGTTATACAACGGCATAAACATTTCCTTTAGCTCGGTAACGTTTAATCATTGGTTTTTGAACCGTGAACGCGAATCTTAGATATGGATCCATAGGGTTTGACATCCCCACTCGGGCTAGTAGCGCTAGCATTTAACGGGTGTTTAATACTTCGTAGACATACGCACTTGCCAAGTGTACTTACAGGGGGTATAAACGTTAAGTCTAGTTACCGGGTGCCCACGGTTATACATATACTTTATCATACTGATTTGAATTACTGATTTGAAACGCTTGTTTGAAGCACTGAAATCTCGTGGCCTACATTACATTACTGAATACAAACAAACTATAGCTCACCAAGATTCGTGTTGACTTTTTAAGCATGTATTTCTCAGGTGTTTAGACGTTGTTGCTTCTGCTGTTAGCCTTGCTGTTCTAGTCTCGGTTTATAGACTTGCTGTTACAGACTTGCTGTGTTAGACTTTCGCTGCATTACTTAGAGATGTCTCAAATATGAAACTTTTACTTTGCATTCCCAACTTATGTTATTTTCAAAACAATAGCTTTGTAATGACCTTAGTATCATGTACTCATGTTAATGTTTCCTATTCATCTTTTGTAAAACGTTATCTGTTCATGAATGCAAAACTGGTTTTCACAGTTGGTATCAGAGCATTGGTTGTAGGGAATTAGGTTGCATTAGTGAGTCTAGGACCGACCCGAGTAGGATTCACTAATAGGACTAATCTACAACTTGCTAGTTTACTTGTTTCTGCGGAACCTGCTGCATGCTACCGTGTTATATTACTACATGTTACTGCTTACTACTACTGCATGCCACTGCTTACTTTTACTACCGTATGAAGTTGCTGCATGCTACCGTTTCCTTTTACTGCTATGTAAACTCGCTGCATGCTTTTGCTTATTCTAGCTACTGCATGCTACTATCTGCTTTCGATTGCATGTTACTTCTGTTTAGTACTGTTAATATTGCCATGCTATATACTGCTGTAAACGAGCTAGGTTGCTGTAGTGCCTGATTACGTGCTTGCTTCATGCCTGCTATTCGCTGCACCGACTTGGAAAAACTTACCTTTCCTAGTTCAGATGTTCTTCTGAACCCATTTCCCACACGTCTAACCCTAAAGATTAGTATTGTAATCCACCTGTTACTACTGTTCCACCATTCCAGAGATCGAAACGATTCTTCACGTAATCTAGGAGGAGTACCCCTCGGATTATACGCACACTAAAGTCGATCCTCGGAGGAGGAGATATTGGAGGATTTATCGGAGTAACCGCACCCCGAGCTCACTCTAAATAGCCACGTACGACGTGTGAACATTCGAAGGTTGTTCAGTTCCTGCAAGATGGCTCGTATCTCGTACGCTATCATGACCGTCACTTATCTCTTTCGGTCTTCACCACTGCTCGACGATCTGATGACATTTCTGGATTTAGTACCCTAACACTCTTAGGCATTGGGGAAGTCGAGAGGACATCTCCTTTCACAAGGTCAGAGTGCCTTCTACTGATGCTCAACCATACCCAAAGACTTGGGAGTTGCCTCAAGACATATCGTACTACTACTTGCTACACATACAACTCGACGCGAGACCCAGATTGAATTTCTAGAAAGGAACCTAACGATGTTACCTGAACCTGAACATTTTGAAGAAATTTCAGGACATTTAGGCATTGGTGCATAACCTACGGAACTTACGCACCCACACCGAGAAACCGTGAGATTAATTATGTAGATTTTGTTTTGAGATAGCATAGATAAAGCACCGTTGGATGAAATTGAGTAGAACTGAAAGTGATCACGTTACATTGACCATATGGAGTGATATTGGAATGAATGTACGATTTAGTACAATATAATGGCGCCAGCCCAGCGTAATTATATTGAAGTGAATCATACAGAAGTCCCAATGTTACTACATAAGGAATATGAAGCGATTCAAAGGAAATTTTGGTAGGAACCACTTGAGTATACACATTATGGTCTGATAAAGGCAGGAATAACCACTTAGTCTAGATACTGTACGAGAAGGGCCTGGACTGCAGAATTGATAACCCGAAAATTTGTTATAGATATAGACACCCTGGGTACTTAAGGAAAAAGTTCTCAAATAGGAAAAAAAAAATCTTTGGACTCACATACGATAGAGCAATCGTTATCTCAGCTATGGAGACTCGCATGGATCCTGATTTTAGTTTGGGTACGTTTCTTCACAACGATTTATCGTCTCGGAATTGTTTAATACAAGAGTGATAGAAACCTTATATCTAAGAATCCTAGTGTGATGACTAATAAGTCATTAACAATCTTGAGAGTTAAGTATTATATAGGACAAGCTAATGGTAAGTTGGCAGAGATAGATGAGTAATTTAAGATAGTACCTTAAAAATTAACAGGTGGGTCATTTGGAGATGACCTCATGCCAACAAAACTTGGAAGTTTTATAGTAGTAGTTGGAAAGGATTAGTTACCTGCGCACAAGCAGATGTTATTTGAGAAGGTTGATAAAAATTTTCACGGCCGTATAATAAGATTTGGTTGGAATGGACCTTAAAATTAACCTAATACTCATTGAGTTAGAAAGCTTTGAGGAAATAGTTGGAACGAACTGACTTTCAAGGACGAAAGCGAAAGTTATTTATAGTAAGAAGATTATTCGTATACCTCGCGAGAATGGTGAGCCAAAAGCCATCTGGATTACTTCAACAACCCGAGATCCCACAATGGAAATGGGAAGGGATGACGATGGATTTCATTCTGAAACTACCGAAAACAGTCGGCAGTTATGACACTATCAGGGTTATCGTTGATCGCCTCACCAAATCTGCTCACTTTCTAGCCATGAAAGAAACCGATACAATGGACAAGGATACATAAAGGAAATTGTATCTCGTCACTTCAGCAATTCAAATTCTATACTACCCAAGAATCGTATTTGATACTCATTCTTATGCGACACTGAATCCTAACTTATTCCGAGAGAATTCTTAATCAATGATAATCACACCATCACCCTTCTTACTTCGATATTAGTCATACCAGTTCGGAATTTCCAAAATCAATGGGTAGTTAATCCCCGTCCTCATACTCTCCCTTTCGTTTCTCACTTATAAGCAACAACTTTATACTTAAGCATTTTTGGTCGAAGGACTTATGCCCTACTAATAGTCATCAACCACATTAAAATTCAACAGTTTTCATTACCTCGTAACATTTTTGCTCAAATATCACCCGAGATTTTCAAAAGTCTTTTACTCGATTCTCATCAATCTTTTTTCAACTTGTAACCTCCGGAATATGAAAATTTTGTTTGCTAAAATTTTACTTACACTATTTTACTGTGCGATCCTCTTAAAACTTAATAAAAATAAATTTATTTTATTTGCCATTCGTGCAAATTTTTGAAATCGTATACGTTATATAAAATAAAGTAAATAATTACTTCTTTTTGACAAATACATATGAAATTTTACTTTCACTTTTACAAATCAAATCTTTTATTCAAAGGATATTTTACCTTGAATGGTACGTATTGTACATAACCCTAGTTTGCTAAGAACTTAATTTCTTTTCTTACATCGTCACCTTAAATGAATTCTATAAAATTTTCGTTGCTTGTCAATATAAAATTTTTCGTTGCTTATTCGTATCCAAGTCATCATGAAGACAGATAACTGTCGAAACTAAGAGATTCATGTGTGAGTATGTGATGAAGGCACTTACTACCACGTCATGCAGAGCCTTCGGGCATCCACAAACACTTAAACCATTTAAAATTACTGCGTTACCCCAGGGATCTTATTCTTCACACCTGTCGGAGCGATGCTCTATCTTACATAACTCAAAGTCCTGACCTATTCCAAGAAAATTCTCATCTAGCGATATTAACATCATTTGTATTCCGACTTTAATATTAGCCATAACCTGTGTGGCATTCTGCAAAGTCAAGAAGCGATTAACTTCTCATCCTCATGCTCTATCCTTCATACCTCACTTTTTAGCAATGGCTTCGCACGTAAACATTTTTGGGCCAAAGACTTAAGTTCGGATAATCATCAAAACTACATTTAATTCATTAGTTTTCATTACCTAGTAACATGTCAACCGATGATTCAAAGATTTTTCACTCGCCCTTTTCTAACTCGTAACCTCTGAAATACGAAAAACTATGTTTATCAAAATTTTTACACGTTGATTTACACGTTGCTTATTTATGCAGTGCTCACGAGATTTATGGACAAATGAAAGTACTAAAAACTTTTCTATCACTTACGCGATTTATAAAATCATATATGTATAAATTTACCCTTACTTATTTTGAGTTAGTACATACTAAGTTATACCTTCAAGATGATTAAAAATCGCTCCTTTATTGAGTTGTTTTAAGTCAAATAATTTTGTGCAAATGGTACTCGTTATACATACTTCTGAATTTACCAAGAACTTCGTTCCATTTATGTTGTCGCATCAAACGTTTAAAGGTTTTTCAAAACTTCCTCGGTTGATTTTATTAAAGGTTTCTGTATTAGACTACACCATGTAGGGATCACACTTCTTCTCTCCCTCCGTTAGGGATGAAGCTTACTATTAAAATCCTTGTTAAAAATGCTTGAGCCACTTTGGGTGGCAGATTTATAAAAAAAAAAAAAATTGTTAGGAAGTCTTTGTACTCGAAAAATGTTCCTTTTAAGGTTAAACATGGCAAAATCGCGGGCCGATAAATCAGTTTTCTAAGGTACACTCAATGGTCACCCCATTGTAGGAAGGGCACTAGGTAGGTTTCTATTCTCAATATTTCACGGCTAATCGCAACATCCTAGTAAAAATCATCTCTATGAATTAGTAGGTTGAGGTACAAGGAATCGTTTTGAGATTCTTTTCACTTAGAGTAAACCGTTCTTTACGACCAAGGGTCTACATCTCTTCTTGTCCGCGCATCTCCTTAAGTATAAGGATAAATTCAGAACAAACCACTCGAAGAGTTCACCCTGGTTCAAAGATCACACATTTCGTGCGATTCTCTTTCGGAAATGTAAAGTAACATACTTTAGGAATCTATGAATCTTGTTATCCTCTTGGAAGGGACTGCTTAAAACATCTGTAATACGGATATGGTTACTCTACACATTCCTTTCTTCGTTGGTTGCAACTATATGTTGTTCTAGTTAATGTTAACCCTAACTTCAACATGTAACTGAAAGGATAAAGTTACATTATGGAACTGTTCTTTCATTCCATCTAAGGATAAGTTCACCTGCAGTATGGTAAACTGGGTGATATCCTTCATTGTTCGTTCAGACCGTCCTGAAGGCACTGTAGATAATTATGGCTTGCAATGCATATAAGTCTGACTATTCACTTTCAGCAAAAGTTTCAATTCATATAGTCAAATGAAACGTTCTTAAATATTGAGTTCTTTATGCCTATGGTCTCTTTCCGAAATCAAGGGGTTAGTAAAATCCGTGGCTAACACTATCCAGACATCAAATCGCATGGTTATGATCACCATGTTTTCCATCCTACCTGTTAGCTTTGTATTGCGACATAATCACTCAAAGTTTTAGATGAGTTTAGTAACATTCATGATGTATTTCATGCATCCAGCTTACTAAAGATGCCTGTAAGGCTAAAAACGTCATCTTTTCTTTTGTGGATAAATTCAGACAACATACTCATGTTAACCAGAAACGAAATCAATTTGTTGATCTCCTAAGAGACTTAATTAATAGCATATACCTATTCTTACTTTTATACGCCAGAGTACCTTTCAAGGTAAATAGCTCACTTTTTAGCCCACGAATCTTTCGGAACTTTGATACGATACTTCTTATTTAAATACGATACCATTTTTTTTGTCACTCCTCAAATTTCGGGACGAAATTTCCATTAACAGGTGGGTAATGTAATGACCCGACTTTTTCGACTTGCTTTTGTGCCTTGTGTTTTTGCGAAACTGCGTATTTGTGCGTACTGTGTTACTTTATACTCTGGAAACTTGATTTACGTGGTTTACTTCCATTTATATGTTAAAACTTGCCTTAGAGTACGTAGGATACATAACTTGATCATTGGAAGCCTTTATAACCGTTAGTGTTATTTGACGTTTCGAATAAACCGCGAACTTGCGCGCACGTTTAACTTTTGTCATAATCGGAATATTATGACTGCGAAATATTAATTATTATTTTATAATAATAATTACCTGGGTTTTTGGATGCTTAATTATGCATAGTAATTTAATTATGCACAATAGTTAGTCTTGTTAGACTTTCTACCTTGTTGGGCTCAAGCCCACCCTACTCTAGCTAGTGACCCAATTAATTAGCCCTTGTCCATGTCATCAATCCTTGTTAAATTCCTTGCTTATAAATACTAGCCCTTGTCCATGTCATCAATCCTTGTCAAATTCCTTGCTTATAAATACTAGCCCTTGTCCATGTCATCAATCCTTGTCAGATTCTTTGCTTATAAATACTAGCCATTTACCTCTCATTCAAATTACTTGCTCATTTGGTTTTCACACACACTTGTTCTTTCTTTCTTTCCTTTCTAGTATTGCTTGTAAGTCTTCTTTTTCTTCTTCTTTTCCTTTCATTTTCGTGGCCATCATCATCATATTATGGAGATCAAAGTTCCTTTTAGCTTTGATCTTGCTTATATCTTGTTGATTCAAGCATGAATCTTTCAAGAACATGGAAGATTCAAGCTTTCTAGCTTTGAATCTTCACCAACTTTGTAGATTCATCTTTCTTTTACTTTAATCTTGTTATTTTGTGATAAAGATTCAAACTTTTGTTTGTTATCTTCATATATCTTAAAGATCCAAGCTTTCTGCTTCAAGATCTTCAAGAACACTAAAGGTTCAAGCTTTCTAGCTTTGTGACCTTATAAAGTGTGTGAAAGGGATCCAAGCTCTCTAGCTTAGGGTTCCATCACCTCTTTTGACTTGGATCATGTTCATACTTGTTTGATTGATGTAAAGTTTGTAACTTTGTTTGTAAATAGGACTTGTAATTGTGTTAAGACTAAGGATATGATGTAACCTTGGTTCATCATCCATCTAAGACTCTTAAATGAGTTGTGTTACCACTTGGTCTTAACATATTGTGTATCGATGGTAGAATCTTGGTCAAAAGTGATGCTAAACCATCAACGAGTTGTACACTTGAAGCTACAAGCATCAAGGATGAGAACCGTGATGAGCATCAAGCACCAAGAACCTCACCAGAGCACTTGTCCACTGATTTTCGTATCTGATCAGACTACCTGAGCTACTGGAAAGTTGATTTTCTGTTAGTTCGGTTCGAGTAGATGATTTTCCGTTTAGGCCTCGTCTTAATCCGAGTTACGGTTTAGGATTTATGGCCCTCCGAGAGTCACTACACCCTATTAACGTTGTGCTGAAATTTCTGACCTACTCGCACTTAAACCGTCGCCACGGTCAAACGAAGACGAGTTAGGTTCTGAAAATTGGTTAGCGGTTAGAGGACTCACATACAGAGCCATATCCACTGACTATGCGTCTTTTCGATTTACGTAGAGGTCGCAGCAGCTGACCGAAGTCATCCTATTGTTTCGATCTCTATTTTTGTCGAACTTACTTAGCTTTTATGATGATGAATGATGATGATGATGACACTTAAACTTATTTTATGCACTATTAGAATTTATAAAAACAACCTAACGACCTAGTAACCCTTGATTTAGGTTGACGACCTTTCGGACCGACTTACTACTTGCGTACTTTCATTACCGACTTTACCGCTTTTATCACTGTGAGTTATAGCATTCCCTTTTTTACTTTAACTTATTTTGGGAACTGAGAATACATGCGGATTTTATGTTTTACATACTAGGCATGAGTACTTAAACTTATATATGTGTGGGTTATACAACGGCATAAACATTCCCTTTAGCTCGGTAATGTTTAATCATTGGTTTTTGAACCGTGAACGCGAATCTTAGATATGGATCCATAGGGTTTGACATCCCCACTCGGGCTAGTAGCGCTAGCATTTAACGGGTGTTTAATACTTCGTAGACATACGCACTTGCCAAGTGTACTTACAGGGGGTATAAACGTTAAGTCTAGTTACCGGGTGCCCACGGTTATACATATACTTTATCATACTGATTTGAATTACTGATTTGAAACGCTTGTTTGAAGCACTGAAATCTTGTGGCCTACATTACATTACTGAATACAAACAAACTATAGCTCACCAACATTCGTGTTGACTTTTTAAGCATGTATTTCTCAGGTGTTTAGACGTTGTTGCTTCTGCTGTTAGCCTTGTTGTTCTAGTCTCGGTGTATAGACTTGCTGTTACAGACTTGCTGTGTTAGATTTCCGCTGCATTACTTAGAGATGTCTCAAACATGAAACTTTTACTTTGCATTCCCAACTTATGTTATTTTCAAAACAATAGCTTTGTAATGACCTTAGTATCATGTACTCATGTTAATGTTTCCTATTCATCTTTTGTAAAACGTTATCTGTTCATGAATGCAAAACTGGTTTTCAAACAGCAAATAGTGTTTGACCTTGTAATGATCCTGTTGTTGATGTACTGTACACGATGATTTTGTACGGGACGTCACATAAATATTCCTCAGGTATTACCTACCCGTTAAAATATTTTCACCATTAACAGTTTGTACAATAAAAATTTTAATTACAATCTTTATGAAAACATATATACATATATATTTTCTTCAGATGTAATTATGGATTTAATGAGTCAATGTGATATTAAACTCATCAGATTTACGGCTAGAACTAGAGTACATAATCTCTAAAATATTAGAGATTACATAATCACCATGAAGGACGAAGATAGTTTATGTCGAACGATTCGTAAAATGATTCGTAGAATGAAAATTATGCTTGAGGTATAGATTGCGAGGTTGAGACGTGTGATGATGTTGTTGTTGTTGTTGGTACTCCTTGGTATCCATGGTGCGTATGACGTTGATGTTCGAGGTATAGATTAAGATGTTGAGGTGTGGGATGCGGATGTTGATGTTGGTGGTGGTGATGGTACTGTTGACATTGGTGGTGATACTGGTTATGCTGCTGGTGCTGCTGCTGGTGTTTGTAACCTTCGCACCATATTCTCTAAAGCCACTACCCGAGCGCGAAGCTCGTTGACTTCTTCTATTACACCGGCGTGATTTTCGGTTCAGACTAGCGGATAAATATAATCTAGAATTTAGTATAGTATATAATCGTGGCGAGATACTCTGGAAATGAGAGAAAAGATGGTGTTTCGAATAGGTTCACCGGTAAGTGCTTCAGGTTCTTCGCCAATAGGGCAATGTGGCGGATGGAAAGGATCACCTTCTTCTTGTCTCCAATGATTGAGGAGGCTACGAACCCATCCGCAATTCATCCAGAATAGATGATGACTGATTGGTTGATCCATTCCGGTCACACTGCTTTTGGAGCTTGAGTGGGATTCCATTTCGGAATCCGAGTGACTTGAACTAATGACGAATTCCATTTCGTACGATTGAATAAAGAATTTTTAGATATGAAATGATTTTCTGGCTAACGGATGGTATTCTTAATTACATAGAATATCTATATATATATAGAACAAAAGGTTTTGTAGATTACGGAGGAATTTACGGGATACGCCAGGTAAGGTTTACAGTAACAGATACGCTAAGATATGAATCTTGTCTATACACTATTCATGCAATCAATGCAGCAAGACGTGTCTAGACTAAGAATGATAAGCAGATAATTTTTGACACAAAATGATAAGCAAAACTTTTTGACACGCAGACCGGGTCGAAGTCCAGACTCACTAATGCATCCTAATGACTACTAGTTAGACACACTAATGCAAGACCTGGTTCGCTACGACCACCGCTCTGATACCAACTATGAAGACCCGTCCTAATGCATCCGGACAAAGTCCATATTGATTATAAACGATTCACAACAGTTGATTACATCGCGAGGTACTTGACCTCTATATGATACATTTTACAAACATTGCATTCATTTTTGAAAAGACAATCTTTCATTACATCAAAAGTTGAAGGCATGCATACCATTTTATAATATATCTAACTATAATTGACGTAATAATAATCTTGATGAACTCAACGACTCGAATGCAACGTCTTTTGAAATATGTCATGAACGACTCCAAGTAATATCTTTAAAATGAGCAATTGCACAGCGGAAGACTTCTTTCATACCTGAGAATAAACATGCTTTCAAGTGTCAACCAAAAGGTTGGTGAGTTCATAAGTTTATCTTAAAACAATAAAATTCATCATTTTGATAGACCACAAAATTTAAATGCTGCATGGTACAAATGGGCCCGAATCCTATACCCACATGTAATGTACATGCGATATCTTTTTAAATACAGTACACCTTTCTCATGTACAAAATCATCTTTCATAAATCTTAGTAACCGTACACATATCTCGTGCACAAAAATAACATACACATAACCTGTGTATAAAAATCATTCTCTCGATACATAACATTCATATCAATTGGTGGCAATTATCATGTCCACATAATTCAATGGTGGCAATTATCATGTCCACATAATTCAATGGTGGCAATTATCCTGTCCACATAATTCAATAATAATCCGCAGAACTTCTGTCTGCATAATAATTCATTCGAGGAATGTTTTGCTTGTGTCTATCTCGTCAAACATTTATAAAAGCATTTCATGTATTCGCAGTTCAAAATATATTTCAAAAACATTTAATAAAGTAGTTGTAAAAATAGTGCATGTATTCTCAGTCCCAAAAATATAAAGAGTAAAAGGGAGCAAATGAAACTCACGCATATAATTATTGTAAAACAGTTAATAAAGCATTTGCATATATTCTCAGCCCAAAAACGTAAAGAGAAAAAGGGAGTAAATGAAACTCACTATACGATATTTTGTAGTAAAAATATGCATACGACTGAACTGAACAATGCAAAGTTGGCCTCGGATTCACGAACCTATTATTCAATCATGTATATTAATACATGTAATGGTAATCAAACAAATATATATTTTATTAGTGTTTTTATTTATTATTTTATATCATGTGTTTTATTAGTAACTTAATTAGATATATTTATCTTTATATAGATAATTAATATTTATTAGAAAAGTATTAATATGACTAGGTGTTATGTCATAAATATATTTTTATATAGAAAATCTTCATTTGATATATTAATAGTAATAATAGTAATAATAATAATAATAATAATAATAATAATAATAATAATAATAATAATAATAATAATAATAATAATAATAATAATAATAATAATAATAATAATAATAATAATGATAATAATAATAATAATAAGATGATAATATTAATAGAATGAATGGATAAGTAACTACCTCAAAGGAGTGGTCCTAAAAAAATACCCAAGTCCGAGTTTGAACCCGCGACATCCAACTAACCCGTTAACAATCTAAACCATTCCTCTGTTTCCGATTTTCTGATTAAAACTAGGATCTTAATTTATTTATCGCGATCCCATATGTTTCCCTTTCTCTTTTTCTTCTTCAATTTCAAACCCATTAGATCATCTTTATCAATCATCGATTACGTATCATTATCATCATTCTTCATCAATATGTAATTACTATCGCCATTTATCATCGTTATGATATCATACATCATCATAAATATCATAACCATCATCCACGAGTCATCCCTGCTTCGTTACCACCATCTCGTTTATCACCCCCCGATCACCCTTTCCCGTAAATCTCAGCTTCACATTTTATAACTTTTTAAATGTTCTCGGCCCACTTCTTGTATATCTAATTAATGAAACCCAAAAATTTATACAAGCCCAACCAACATACTTGTTTCACGGCCCAAAGTGGTGCCTTGTGTTTTGAATCGGAACCAGGACAATTTCCATAATCCAAGTTTGTATTAGATATATTAATTGGTTTTGGAAAGTGACGTAGTTTCTTGCTTTTTGATCTGGTACACGAGTTGCACGAACATAAATAATTACGGAGTCTAAAGAAGAAAACGCATGCACTACATGTATCATCATCATCACCAAGTTGAATGTTTATAACTTTTGGTATTTGTCTTGACCCAAGCAAACAACTAACATCACGACCATAAGATTTATCTATTTACATTAATCTATTTGTTTATGATATAGTAGTTGTGGGGTTTTGTTGGAAAACAGAAAAGTAATACGCACTAATATCCTCCTTTTCTTTCCATCATCAATCTCGCCTACTTTTGATTACTTAATATTATTTTTATCGTCCACTAAAGAAAAGTGTTTGATATTCTTAAACTAAACAGTATCCCAATTCATGAGTTTAACTTTAATACTTATTATAGTTACCCACTAGCGAGAAGAAAAATGATAAGTGGGGTAGTCCCACTTGATAATAGCCGGCCAAAAGAAAAGTAATACGTAAAAGCAGGTTGAATTATTATTGCAGGATACGATTTGAATATATATATGTTGTGTGGTGTTTTCTTGGTTCGAACCAGATGTATGAGAGCTGCAGTAACAGTAGTTTGATGAATTGTGTGCTGATGGTTTCGAAAACATAAAGAGAGATTGGCGAGCAGCAGCATATAATAGCAGTAACACCCAATGGTTGCAGATACGTACAATCGAGCATGTGGCTGTGGTTCTTTGTGTGACAGAAAGAAGTAGTCGTAGGTTAATGTATAAGTAATGGTTTGAGAGTTGAAGTGGGTGTTGTTTGGGTTTAATTTATAGAACATAAAAATAGTAGTAGTCGTTAGAAATATACATGGTTATGATTTTAAGATGGTTGTCGATGGTAGCAAGGGAGGGTGGTTTATAATAGAGAGGTGGTGATGGTTTGAATGATGCAAAGTGGGTTTTCGGTTGGTTTGATGCCCGAAGCAAACAGGCATCATATTGATATTTCATACATAAATCAAGTTTTGAATAAATATGTTCAAGAACAGGGACTTCGTTCCAGTTCCCTTTATTTTCTGTCTTTAATTCACATTAGCAGTGAGTACAGGCATTATATGAAGATAGGAATCGTATAATGGAGTTAGTAAAGGTGATTTGATCAATTTGTTTGCATTGAGAAATTGAGTTCATCGGGTACAAATTTTGTAGACAAGAAGGACAGTTTAAATAGAATAAAAATAAATTTGATGTTGATATTCAACTGAATTTGATACCTTATCTGTTTAACATCTCATAAATTTTGGATTTAACTAAATTATAATATCTAATGTCGATTTTCAATAGATCATACATGTATTTATATATTATATTTAAGATTAATAATTGCTAATAGAATTAAATAATAAAATAATAATAATAATACAGTTTAATTATTAATAATTATAATAGTAATAATAATAACATTAACATTAATAATAATTTATAATAATAATAATAGTTCTTAATAATAATATTTAATAATAATATTTAATTTTAATTATAACAACTGAAGTTATAATTTTACTATTAAATATAACAATAATAACATTAACAATGATGATAATAATATTAATAATGATATAATAAATCAAATGTAACACATCCCATATTTATGCATTACATACTACTTTCAGTAATACTGTTATTATTACTATTATTAATATTAAAGAATTACTAATTAATTATATTAATAATTATCTTTAACTGGTCTTATTAATTATGTAATATCATATAATATATTATTTAAAAACTTTCATTGAATATTTATAAATATGTTACAATATTTATAATGATACATAGAACTCATAAATATATATATATATATTTATCTACACACCATTGTTCGTGAATCGTTAAGCATAGTCAAAGGGTAATTGATTACATGAATATAGATTTCAAAATTTTCGAGACTCAACATTACAGATTTTGCTTATCGTGTCGGAAACATATAAAGATTAAAGTTTAAATTTGATCGGAAATTTCCAGGTCATCACAGTCATTTTAATGGTAATACTAATATCATTTTTAAATGAGAAATCTATTAATAATAATGATATTAATACTAATATTAAAAAAAAAATTGTATTATTTCCATATTGATAATAATAATAATAATAATAATAATCTTAATCTTAGTAATATTAATAATATATATGCTAATAACAATGATAATTCTAACATTTTAGTATTAATACTTTTAACGATATTGGTAAGGATGACAATAATAATCTTAACAGTATTAATGATGTTATAATAACAAAATCCTTAATAATAATAATACTTGTAATTATCGGATAACATTAATAATACTTATAAAAATACTAATGATAATAATATTTCTAATACATCTGAATCTAAACATGATATTAATAGTAATAATAATAATAATAATAATAATAATAATAATAATAATAATAATAATAATAATAATAATAATAATAATAATAATAATAATAATAATAATTATGATTTTAATAATAATGATAATAATCAGATTAATAATAATAATAATAATAATAATAATAATAATAATAATAATAATAATAATTAATATTAATAAGTAATAATAATAATAAAAAATATATAAAGACTACCTCAACATAAGCTCCACAAAAAATAAGTTTCTGTGCCCAGGTTCGAACCCCGGTCCACTCGCTAACCCGAAACCCTCTTGAACATCGAACCAGCTATGTTTTCTGATTTAATACCATTTTAATTTCTTATAACCTGATTTACATTTGCTCATCTTCTTCCCCACTTGATCAAATTAAAACTGATCAGAGTTAAATCCTAATCCCATAAAGAAATTAACATCTTTTATATCTTTAATTGATGAATCATTACCATCTGTTAACATTTAATTTGATTTGAACAGAAAGAGAAAAATTAAAAAGCTATAACAGACTTTAAAAAAACGTATGATCTTGAAATTGAATTCGAAATTAGAGGCTGTTTTAGACCGCCATTTCAGCATGAAAAAGATTCTAAATGGTTCCTGTAAACTTTATCAATCAACAATTTAATCTGAAACATAAAACGAACGCGAATTTCTTGATGAACACATCGTTTGACTTTTAAAATCGAAAGTTTGACTCCAAAATTGGAACGCGATAGATAAAATTGGATCTTGGAACTTTACAGATAGTTTAAAGACATGATTAGCATTAATACATTTTGCAATTGATTAAAGAATCGAGCTTTTCAAAACTTGAGGCGCGAACGGAGCAAACATCTGTTCTTCCCTCTTTTCAGATTTAATTTGACAAATTTAAAAGCTGTAAATGGTAGTTGAAATTGTGAATTGATAAAGTAGGTTAACTGGTATCATATCACACTAGATTATGATCGTTTATAAAAAGCATCGATGGTCGACAGAATATATTAGCAATGACAGAAAAATAAAAGAAAAATAAAAGATTGAATCAATAGCTAACAGATTTTGGCTTCATTCATATAATTTTAACACTGATTGGTACAAATTGGTGATAGAAAACAAATCGTGAGCAGGAGTTGAAGAAATTTTTGTAAAAGCCGATAGTGATTGTTAATGGAATACGTATTTGTATGTGTATACTGTATTTATGTATATATATATATATATATATATATATATATATTCTGTAAATGTATTTATATATGTATAGTTGTATTTCGTAACTATATAAGTATATATGTATATACATCTGTATTTATATCCATAATTGTATATCTCTTACTTTTATATATTTTTATTTATAGATTAAAATTAATCTTATTAATAAATGTAAATATAATAATAAAAAAATAATAGTAATACAAATATAATGGTAATAATAATAATATTATTACTAATGATATTGATAATAATATTATTAATAACAATAAAACTAATTATACTAATATTTATAATAATAACAATAATACTAATAGTCATAATAATATATGAATTTATATATATCCACTTTCATATTTATAGATTATCTTTTGATTATCATAATAAATCTAATACTGATTGTAATAATGATAAAAATATTAATATTATTGATGATACTAATAATATTATTAGTTATGATAATATTAATTTTATTGATAATAATAATATTAACAATAATAATTCTATAACAATTTATACTTATAAAATTTCATATATATATATATATATATATATATATATATATATATATATATATATATATATATATATATATATATATACACACACACATTATATAATAATATTAATGATATAAATATTAATATTAATATTAATATTCATAATAATAATAATAATAATAATAATAATAATAATAATAATAATAATAATAATAATAATAATAATGAAAGTAATGATAATAATATTAACATAACAATTATACTTTAGTTTGTAATAACATATAATATATTACCATTTATTATATCATATCTATCAATTATTCAATTTAATGAATCTATAATACTTATATATTACAGTATATATAATAGAATTCATATATATTTACATTTTATTTATACACAGATGTTCGTGAATCGTCGGACATGGTCAAAGGTCAATTTAATCCATGAAAATAGTTCAAAAACTTTGAGACTCAATATTAAAGACTTTGCTTATTGTGTCAGAAACATATAAAGATTAAGTTTTAAATTGGTCGAAAATTTCCGGGTCATCACAGTACCTTCGACTGTTAAGGTCGTGTACAGTTTTTTTTTGCTACTTCATTCAGCTTTTTCAGAATTCAGAGTATTGATTCGTAGACTGGGTGCTTTTCAGAATTTTAGAATAGAAGATCATAATTCTAAGAGATAAATGTTATATGTATACATATAACTGTTGATGTAGAAACACTGCGAGATTCGAAATACTGATTGCTAATTCTCGGTAGTTGGTATGGAAATTATTATTATAAGATGTAGATGAGTACATGATAGGGTTTCAATGAATTTAATGATTTTTTGAAAAGTCAAAGATTAATGAAATTGTTGGTAAGTTTACTGCTAATGTGGCGGACTATAAAAGGTTCTCCGGTAATAATGATGGAAAGGGTAATCGTATATATCAGGGTTATAATAGATTTAGGAGAAAAAGTCGAAGTTGTCTTGATGGAGCTGTGACAAAATTTGCTACTTTGAAAGAGATTACTAAGTTATTTTGTGTAATAATAATGCTTACAGGATCTGATACGGATTCGTGTTAAACTTTTACTTAGTTTCCGAGAGTTTTCTAGGTGCATGATTATTGCTTAAATCTTTCTTCTCGTAGATGAAGTACAGTTGGTTCCTCCTCTCGATTGAGGTGTTTTCAAGAATCATGAAAGGTTTGAACGCAAATTGTAATCGTCAAGATACAAATGAAATTAAGTGGCAAACTTGAAGAAATGTGTAGTTTCATACGTTATAATCAATATTTTAATTCATTTTAATTGTCCAATGTTAGTAGTCCACAGTTAGTAGTCCACAGTTAGTAATTCAATAATTCATATATAGTTTAATATATAATATTAGAATTAATTAATACGTATCGTGACCCATTGTATACATGTCTCAGACTCGATCACAACCCATGGTATATATATTATTTTAGAATCAACCTCGACCCATTATATGCTAACTCGAGCATTACCGCATATAGTGTCTTATGGGTTATTCAAAATAATATATATAGATGATGTCAATATGATATGTCAAAATATTGTATACGTGTCCCGATTTATCCGACGATATTGAAAGTGCGTAAAATAAATAACAGAAATTAAATGACGATAAATAAAACTGTGAGAATTAAAATTGCGATAAATAAATTGCGATAAATAAAATGTAATAAGAAATTAACAGTTATCTAGGAACAGTTAGCTACGATTTTGTTAGTGTGGATTCTTAACAAAATTTCTCATAGTTAATTTGTTTGTTTCTAACAAATTTTATTTTTGGCCAATGTTTTCTTCATTATGCCACTTGTTGGATTTCTGATAAGTCAAAATCCAAATATGAAATTGAATGAAAATGGTTATTCTGTGGTGAAAGGATTCGTATATCTGTGGATGTAAATAGGATAGTAAATGACTGTTGAATCAGATGCGAAGAATGTACAGTGTAACTTATTAATGTGAAATCTAAATATTCCTTGGGTATAACCTACCCATTAAAATATATTCACCATTAAAAGTTTGTACAAAAGAATTTTTAATTACAATCTTTAAGAAAACATATATACATATATATTTCTTTAGATGTAATCATGGATTTAGTGAGTTAATATGATATTAATCTCATTTGCTTTTTGGTTTGAGCTAGAATAAGTAATTTCTAAGACTTTAGAGATTACATAATCTCCATGTTCAATGAAGATAAATGATATAGAACGATTATGTAGAACAAAGATAATCGATGTAGAACAGATATGTAGAATACATAATCTCTAAGACTTTAGAGATTACATAATCGCCGCCTAATAGTTCTCCAACGAAGTCATGAATCAATACTTCATCGGTTATTGTTGTTGGTACTCCTTGGTATCTATGGTGCGTATGACGTTGATGCTCGAGGTATAGATTATGATGTTGAGGCTTGTGTTGTTGGTGATACAGTGGTTGATGCTGGTGATTCTGCTAGTGCTTGTAACCGTTGCACCATATTCTCCAAAGCCACTACTCGAGCACGAAGTTTGTTGACTTCTTCTATTACTTCGGGATGATTGGCGGTTTGAACAAATGGATGAATAAGGTTTAGAATGGTAGATATTATGTAATTGTTACGGGCTATTCTGGAAATGAAGGTGAAAATGGTGTTTCGGACTGGTTCACCGGTAAGTGCTTCAGGTTCTTCGTCAAGAGGTGAATTTGGTTGATGGAAAGGATCGCCTTCTTCTCGTCTCTATTGATTTAGTCGACTGCGAACCCATCATCAATTCATCCAGAATTGATGATGGTTGATTGGTTGATCCATTCCAGTTACACTGCTTTCGGAGCTCAGGTGAATATACATATCGGAATAACTGTTGAAATAACTATCGGAATACGAGGGACTCGAACTGGTTGAGGAATCCATCTCGTATGATCAGGGAATTGATTTTTGATATGAAATGGATTATAGGATTTACATTGATATTCTTAAATACATATTTTCATATGTATATGTATATATATATATAATACCAAAATCCCATACGTTATGGAGGATTCTTCGGAAACTGTCAGGCAAATTTTATAGTAATAGATATGCTAAGATATGAATTTTACACTATCGATGTAGTAAGTGCAGTAAGACTTGTCTAGACTTAAGATGATAAGCAGGTAATTCCCGACAAAATTATAAGCAAAACTTTTGACATGCAGATCAGGTACAAGTCCAGACTCCTTAATACATTCTAACAACTACTAGGTCGAAGTCCAGACTCACTAATGCATCATAACAACTATCAGTTAGACACACTAATGCAAGACCTGGTTCGCTAAGACCACCACTCTGATACTACATATAACGACCTGTCCTAATCCATAAGGACGAATACAATAACATATGGTTCCATTGCGAGGTGTTTGACCTCTATATGATACATTTTACAAACATTGCATTCGTTTTTAAAAGACAAACTTTCATTACATCAAAAGTTGACGGCATGCATACCATTTCATAATATATCCAAACTATAAATGACTTAATGATAATCTTGTTGAACTCAATCACTCGAATGCAACGTCTTTTGAAATATTCCATGAATGACTCCAAGTAATATATTTAAAATGAGCAAATGCACAGCGAAAGATTTCTTTAATACCTGAGAATAAACATGCTTAAAAGTGTCAACCAAAAGGTTGGTGAGTTCATAATTTTATCATAAAAAATAAAATTCAGTAATTTTGAAAGACCACAGGATTTAAATATTGCATGGTACAAATGAGCCCGAATCGTATACCCACCTGTAATGTACATGCGATTTCTTTTAAATACAGTATACATATCTCGTGTACGAAACCATTTTTCAACAATTCCTTATAACCGTACACATATCTTGTGTACAAAATATCATACACATAACCTGTGTATAAAAATCATTCTCTCGATACATAACATTCTCTTTGCTTGCTTGGCTTGGTAACCGACCTTAACATATAATGCGCATCAATAATATCCTCAAAATAAACAGAACTTTCAGTCTGTAATAAATATATAAACCTCAAAGTACTAAACACCACGCCCACTAGCTCTTCCGTCTAGTGAACATTCTGGGTGGGGGTGTTAAACCCGGTAGCTACCTTTAGGATTCTCGTGAATTAGGGGCCATACCCGTTTCCTAATTCTTAGGTTACCAAGCTATAATAATCAGGGGAAAATATTCACATCAATTAGTGGCAATTATAACGTCCAACTAATTCAGATATAATAATCAACAGAACCTCTCGTTTGTATAATAATTCATTCAAGGAATGTTTTGCTTGTGTCTATCTCGTCAAACATTTATAAAAGCATCACAAGTATTCTTAGTCCAAAAATATATTTCAAAATCATTTAATAGAACAGTTATAAAAACAGCGCATGTATTCTCAGTCCCAAAAATGTAAAGAGTAAAAGGGAATCAAATGAACTCACGATACGATATTTTGTAGTAAAAATATGCATACGACGATACTGAACAATGCAGGATTGGCCTTGGATTCATGAACCTATATCAATTGTATGTTCATTAATACATATAATTATAATCAAACAAATATATATATTATTATTTATGATATAATTTTTATATTAGTAACCTATGTATTTCATTATTTTATTAAATATATTCATTTTATATATTTTAACAAATAAGATATTAGTATAGTTTAATTATGTGTATTAAGTGTATTGTTATATGAATATTATTTGTTTGTTAAATTAATGATAATACTAAAATAATGGTAATAATACTATTAGATTTAATAATAATATTAATACAAGAAATGAAAGTTTTTATATAAAATGATAATTTTGATAATACTTATAATGTTAGTAATAATGAAACTACTAATAATATTCTTTATAATAATACTAGTTTTTAATAAAATGATAGATTTAAAAATTAATGATACTTTTAGTATTAATGATAATAATAATAATAATAATAATAATACTGATATTAATAGTAACTATAAAATTAACCATTTTATTACTAATGCTAATAATAATAATAATAATAATAATAATAATAATAATAATAATAATAATAATAATAATAATAATAATAATAATAATTTTTGTAATGAAAACTACCTTCCAAACAAGCTTTTAAAAAGAAATGTCCCGAACCGCGCTCGAACCCAAGACCTCTTGCTAACCTGACAACCCATTAAACCATCCATCCATTCTCGTTTTTTCTTAATTTTACCCATTCTAAATTTTACTTAAACAGATTTCTGTTTCATCTACTTCTTCAATTCACAATCGACCAAAAACCAAATCAACACAAACCACTAAATACTTGTTTGATTTAGGATATATAATGGAAACAGAAACAGCTTAAATGTAGGATAATTGGATTAACAGAAAGAATAAGCAGCAGCAGATGAACAAAACCACGATGAACACTCAAAATTGATTAAGATCTCTGGATGTTTTTAGACTATAATTATAACATGAAAATGGTTCTAAATCCTTCCTATAAACTTTCTGAATCATCAATTTAACCAAAATCTTTAAAACGGAATCGAATTTTACCAAGAACAAAACCTTTGACTTTATAATTTGAAGCTTTGACTCGACAATTAAAACTCGATAGGAAAAATTGGAGTTTGAAACTTTACAGAAAGTTCAACTTAAATAATACTAACACAATGGCATTTTTAGAATTTGAAAATTTATTCGACATTGAGCAATTGCTTTTTCACAGTTCAAGAATATGAACTCAAGGATTGATTATGAAATTAAGACTGTATTAGGTAGTGATTCCTTCATAAAATAGGTTCTAACTCGTTCGTATAAACTTTATGTATCATCAATTTTACCAGAAACATCACAACAAACTCAGATTTCACGATGAACAAAATGTTGACTTTTTAAATTTAAACTTTGACTTCGAAATTCAAATTTAATAGGACGAATTGGAGATTGAAAACTTACAGATAGTTTGGATGGATGATTCCTAACTACCCTACACTACATTATTAGATTTTGAAAACAAATTCAGTTTTGAGATATTGCTTTGAATGTGACGCGAACAGGGGATAAAGTTTGGGTTTCACAAAATTTCAGTTTAATTCACTCAGGATAAACTAGTATAGGTTATAATTAAGAATTGATGATAGAAAGTTGAATAAATCTTTTCTAAAAACACGAATTAATCAGTTGTTATATAACCAAAATATTCAACAGGAGGAATCAATCGGGGATTAAAATAAAATGAAAATGAGATAAAGACTTGCAACTGATTTTGTAATCTATCATGAAAGTAAACTATTTCTCAACAGTCACTCAAGAATTCAGGGAACAAGGAATATAAGTTTGATGTTGAGTTCAAACTGAATTAAGTAATTTTGTCATTATGATTTATATTAGTAATATTAAATATTAATAAATATATTAATAATAATAATAATTAATAATATAAATAATAATGATAATAATAATTTTTAATAATAATAATAATATTAATAATAATAATAATAATAGTAATAACAATATTATTATTGATAAAGATAATAACAATAATAATTTTTAAGAATAATGATAATAATAATAATAATAATAATAATAATAATAATAATAATAATAATAATAATAATAATAATAATAATAATAATAATAATATGATAATATTAATAATAACAATAATGATAAAAAAGATAGATTTAATAATTAATAATTCATTTAAATATAATTTTAATCATTCTTATAATATTTATATTTAAAAAATCTTTATTTTGATAACTAATAATAATACTAGTAATACTAATATTGATAATAATGAAAATAATATTAATAATATTAATGTTAATACAATAACTATATTT
The DNA here is from genome assembly GCF_046630445.1 of Rutidosis leptorrhynchoides. Taxonomy (NCBI): domain Eukaryota; kingdom Viridiplantae; phylum Streptophyta; class Magnoliopsida; order Asterales; family Asteraceae; genus Rutidosis; species Rutidosis leptorrhynchoides. The sequence goes on along the minus strand of NC_092339.1, from coordinate 270,986,074 downwards.
TTATCTTACAATTAAATTTAATATATTAATATTACATGTTATAATATTTAATAATTATATCATATATATTATATTTTGGTACATATAGAATATTTAATATTTATACCTTCTAATATATTACAATATCCATATAATCAATAATCATGTATAGAATTTATATATATATATATATATATATATATATATATATATATATATATATATATATATATATATATATATATATGTATATATATTTATATATATATATGTATATATATATATATATATATATATATATATATATATATATATATATATATATGTTTTTAAATATCAAGTTTTAAATTATCTTAAGTTATCTTTCATAATACTAAATCACATAATAATTTAATTTATAATGTATAATTATTTACATACATATTTATTTATATATACATTTCTATTTACGGTTAAAGATTCGTGAATCATCGGGAATAGTCAAAAGGTAAAATAGTTCAAAAATTTTGAAACTCAATATTACAGACTTTGCTTATTGTGTCGGAATCAATTTAAGATAAAGTTTAAATTTGGTTGGAAATTTCCGGGTCGTCACACTGAGTAGAATGGAAAGCAGGAGCATTCTGTACAAGAGGAAGCTGAAAGATCCTCCTGAAGTCAGCTTTTATGATACTCCTCATCCCTTGTACCCCTCTTAGTTCAAATTCAAAACGAGCTTGTTCTCCCTCTGGATTAGCAACAGTAGGTTGTGTAGCTTCCACAAATCTAATCGTTCTATTTAGAAGTTCTAGATCTGTCATAGCTACACTGACAGTAAAACTCAGAGCAGGCCATAGTGTATGCCTCTCTAGAATTGCAGTCCAGTAGTTGCAGGAAATATTGGTTTCAGAGTTGATAAAGTGATTGTTCGTCATTTAGCTGTATAAATAAGAAATAGAAGACCACAAGATGTTATCATAAAACACATATCTCTATTCTTATTTCCTTTGAAATCCTTTGTATTTTTCCGAATTTTATAATTTTTATGGATTTTCTAAGTTATAAAAACCATTTATTCCAATATGAACAAGCAATTGACAAATATGATACTCTTATGATACTCATCACAATACACAATCATCATGTAAAGTCAATTATATAACACAAAGAATCAGAACAACACTTAGTCAATTTTAAGCACAATTCAAGCAGATTCGGTATTCATGAAAACTTCATATTAGGTAACTAAATAAGCTTGAGTTTTCATATCAAAGACTTAAATAAAGCATGTTAAGTGTTTCAAGTTGAAAAACAGATTATTTTTAAAGTACCAAATTACAGACTCGGTATCATGCCAAGAACAGATTCGGTATCTTCAAAAATCACAGATAATCACCCAAACATGCATATTTAGTCTTATATCATGCAAAAACATTATCATTATCAATTAAAACACAAACAAATCAGAAAAACATGTTAAACATTTGAACAGACTCGGTACTGTAGCAAGAACACATTCGGTATGTATAGAATCCATCAAATACTCAATTAAACATGTAATCAGACTCGGTCAATTAATAGATCAACTAATTTAACATAGATTTGACAAGATTTCATGTTAATTAACCAAATCATAAGAGTTTAATCTAAGAATTAAGAAACTCGACTCAGATTTGGTATAATCAACACTTTTCAAAATTTAGAGTCTCAATCATGTTATTTTCAATCTTTTCTTGTTTATAAGTGTGCAATTATCTCAGATCTACAATATGTGTATCTTAGATTCAATTGAAACAAAGAATTACCAAAGATTTGAAGATACAGAAGACGGCATTCGGTAGACTAGGTAGACTCGGTAAGATTAATCAGATTTGGTATGTAATTAGTAAAAAGTGAGAGAAAGTTTGACTTTGACCCTACTATTTATAGATACCGAATGTTTTTGAAAACATGGGCCTTACCGAATGCGCCTTATTTAGCGAATGCAGTCCATTTTTAAAATTTAAACAAATTCTCTTCAAATTTTGACAAATCTTTATCAAAAATCATTCAAGATTATCACATTTTTAACGAAAAAAATTTCTGAGACAATTTTTGAAAATTTTGAACTTACCGAATCTGTGCAGTTGGTTGTTAGATTCGGTATAATGCTAAAAATAGCATTTATTCAGTAAAATTCAAATCTTTTTGGATTTTAACTTTTTCAATTTTTATGAATTTTCTCAAAACAAGATTTGTACTTAGAAAAACTTTGAATTATGTACAAAGTACAAATCTTCAGTGATACCAAATGATAAAATGGGTTACATACTGAGATGTATACAAGCCTTAGTGAATTATTTCAGATATAAAACAAAGAGTTTATGAAATTTACTTTTGAAAATCAATTTTTCTTTTCATTTTTTGCCTTTTTCTCCCCCTCAAAATGTGATATACAGTAAGTAAATCACCATTTTGATATGTTCCCAAGAAAATTGAAATATGATATCAATGAGTTACCTCCCCCTTTCGTAACCATTGAAAAATAAACCCAGGAAGTTAACATAAATCTAAAGGATCCCCCTTGAAAGATGTTATCTAAAGCAGAAGAAATCAGTTGCTCCCCCTAGAAAGTATCTACTCCCCCTAAACACAAGATCTCAAGTATAAGTCCCAAAAGATCTAAAGAATATTAAGCACTATATTCTACCATGCCAATCTCTTTGATCAAGAACTTTAGCCTAAGTTCATCTAAAGGTTTAGTGAACATGTCAGCTACTTGCACTTTGGTAGGCACAAAGTATAACTCTACATCCCCTTTTCCTACATGGTCCTTAATGAAATGATAACGAATATCTATGTGTTTAGTCTTAGAATGTTGGACCAGGTTGCTTGTAATTGCTATAGCACTTTGAGAATCACAGTAAATTGAGGTCTTAGAAATCTTAAAACCATAGTCCAAAAGTTGAGTTTGCATTCACAAAACTTGTGAACAACAGTGAGCTGCAGCAATATACTCAGACTCAGCTGTTGATAAAGACACACAGTTCTGCTTTTTGGATGACTAACCAACTAGCCTATTCCCCAACATCTGAATTGATCCAGATGTGCTTTTTCTATCAACATGGCAACCGCCATGATCCGCATCAGTATAAGCAGTGAGATTGAAATCAGATCCATGAGGATACCAGATTCCAAGGTTAGGTGTACCTTTAAGGTACTAAAAAATCCTAACAACCTCTTTGGAGTGAGATTTCTTAGGGTTTGACTAAAAGCGGGCACAGACTGTTACATCAAGTGTAATATCTGGTCTACTTGCAGTCAGATACATTAAGAGCCAACTATGCTTCGATAAAGCGTAATGTCAAAGGGTTCCCCATTAGCATCAGCATCCAGTAAAGTCCTCATTGGGGTTGTCATTGGTTTTAAAGCAGTCATTTTAAAACGTTTTAGCATATCATTGATATACTTTGTTTGACTGATAAAAATCCCGTTTGGTAATTGTTTTAATTGTAACCCCAAGAAGAAATTAAGCTGGTCAAGCCTGCTCATTTCGAATTTGTTGGCCATAAGGTCACCAAATTCTTTGCATAAAGCCGGGGATGTGGAACCAAAAATAATATCATCAACGTAAATTTGAACCAAGAGAATGTGACCGAGGTTTTTACGGATGAATAGCGTTGTATCAATCGTTCCACGAGAGAAGCCATTATCCAGCAAATACTTTGTCAAGGTCTCATACTATGCACGCGTTGCTTGCTTCAGACCATACAAAGCTTTCTCTAAGTAGTAGACGTGGTTTGGATGAACGGGATCGACAAAGCCTTCTGGTTGATCAACATAAAATTCCTCTTGAAGATGACCATTCAGAAAAGCAGTTTTGACATCCATTTGAAACACCGTGAACTTTATATGAGAAGCAAATGCAAGGAAAAGATGAATAGCCTCAATCCTAGCAACCGGAGCAAATGTTTTGTTATAATCAATACCCTCTTGTTGTCGATATCCCTTGGCCACAAGACGTGCCTTATTTCAAACCACAATTCCATCAGAATCCTTCTTGTTCTTAAAAATCCACTTAACCGCTGTTGGTCGTTGATCCGTTGGTCTTGGAACTAATCGACATACTTTCAAACGATCAAACTGATTGATCTCTTCTTGCATTGCTACCACCCAGTTCGGATCTAGTAAAGCTTGAACAACCGTTGTTGGTTCAATCTTACTAAGAAAGGCAGTGTATAGACACATATTCCGAGTTGCCCTTTGAGTTGAGACTGGACAGATGCATTACCAATGATAAGATTAATTGTACGACTTTTAGTCTATCGGTTGTTATGTGGAAGAGGTTGTTCATCAGTGGTATCCATTGAAACATCAACCGTTGTTGACATTGAGCCTTGATCCTCTTGATCTGATGTAACACTTTCTAATGGATTCATTTGAGTATCTGAAGAAACAACTGAAGTTGTATCAATGGATGAATCTTGAATTGGTTCAAGATTATCAGTAATAGGAGGTGAGAGGGAGGATTAAGAAACAACAGGTGAATCAGTTGGTGTTGTATCCTCATCAAAAACACTTGGATGAGTCTCCACAGTAGTTGACTGGATGGTGTAACCGGTACAACTTGAACATTTGAATTCCGTTGAGGAGCATAAAGACTATCAAACAAGATATTCATTTCCTCTGTTGTTACCGTAGGAACACCCTTCTTCAAAAAAATTGAATTTTACGCGGAAGAAGTAGTAGCTAGGTTAGGATCGGGTTTTGAACTGAGTTGTTCAAAAGCCATTCCCGATAACTCATCGAACCTTACATTAATACTTTCCTTGATCATTTTTGTCCGTTTGTGATAGACATGATAGGCAACTTTGTTCAATGAATAACCAAGAAATATGGCCTGATCGCCATGAGGATCAAACTTTCCGAGGCTGGCAAAATCGTTAAGCACATAGCATATACAACCAAAGACATGGAAATATTTGACATTCGGGCGTCTACCATATAATAACTCATAAGAGTTTTATCAAAATGTTTATTAATGATGCAGTGATTTTGGGTATAACATGCAGTGGAAATGGCCTCTCCCCACATTTTCGGAGGTAGTTTGAAGTAAGCAAGCATCGTTCGAGCTGCCTTGCACAACGTACGATTACGTCGTTCGACTACTCCATTCTGTTATGGGGTTCGTACAGCAGAGAACTGATGTTCAATGCCTTGGTCTTTCAAATAACTATCAAGCAGATCATTCTTAAATTCCGTCACATTATCAGTTCGAATACTCTTAACATGTTTGTTAAAAGAGCGTTGAGTCTTTTTAATGAACTCAATGATAATGGTGGGGGTTTCTGAATTAGTCCGCAGAAGAAAAATCCATGTAAATCGGGTATAGTCATCAACAATAACAAGCACATGTTCCGGCCCCCGAGGCTAGAAATCCTCATAGGTCCACATAATTCCATATGCAATAATTGCAAGGACGATGAAGTACTGGGGTTTTGCTTAAGCGGATGATTAGTCTATTTCAGCTTACCCATCGCACATGATGGACATACATGATGCTTATCATATTGAAAGCTTGGAATACCATCAACTAAGTCTTTAGAGACTAGTCGATTAATACTCTTGTAATTCAGGTGTGACATCCGGTGATGCCATAACCATGAATTCTCCTTTGTTGAACGAGTAGCCAAACACATGGTTTCATGTGAGGGTGCGTCATTGAGGTCAATAGTATAAAGTGAAGCACAACGTTTACCAACAAGGAGATTGTTTCCATCGGTGGATTGCACCGAGCATTTACGACGTTAAAACAAAACTTTGAGATCTCCGTAACAAAATTGGCTGACACTAAATAAACTGCACCCCAAACCCTCAACATATGAGACCCATTTGATCGTAATGCCATTTTTCACAAAATCTCCATAACCCGTTATTGCTGCAATCTCATCATTTCCAAATGTAACTGTTCCTAAGAATTTGTCAATGAAATTGACAAGCAAGGATTTATCGCCCGTCGTGTGTCGAGAGCATCCAGAATCGGTATACCAAACACAGGCGTCGAAACCCTGTAAAAGTTAATTTCCTAGAGTTTAGGTACCCAAAGTTTCTTGGGTCCGCTACGGTTAGTACCAACAATAAACTTTGGATCAACAACGAGATAATCACGTAAAGCAACATGCAATTTAGACAATAAAGCATCATTTAAAACCACATTACATGAAGCATCATACGCAATATCAAGGTTTACATCGTTATCAGAAGTCTTAACACACAACTTATTCCATGCAGATGTTTTGTTCACAGACACAAATTGAAAAACATGAGATGATTTCCTAGGTTGACTAGCAGATTGCTTTGGTTTGGTTGCTACTTTCTTAGTCGTGGACTTAGGAACCCATACAGATTTGTAAGTCAAATTTGGATTATGACCTGTGACACGAAAAACACCTCTGTTAGTTAGACGTCCAAACTTTTCAGTTGACACATGAGATAATTGATTTTGCAAAATTTCTAATTTAATTTTATGTTCCTTTGCATCATACTCACTCAAATCAGGTTTAAGACTCGTGTGTTGTGTAGACTTGACTGATTTTGTTAAAAGACACTCCTTTGATTTATTTGACATTGGAATCATAGGAATCTTTTTAGTTAACACAGAACCATTTTGAGAATGAACTTTCTTGACAACAAATTGCATTGAAGGTGCAACTTTTGAAACACGTTTAACAAATTGAGAACGTAGTGGGTTTTGAAGAACAGTAATGGGTTTTGCATCCTTAGATGTTATTGTCCCCTTCTCTTTCTTAGTAATCCCACTAACACATTCAGACACATTGGTTTCAACAGTAGATGATTGCTTAAGTGTGTTAGCCTGTTTCAGTTGAATTATCTTTTATTTTAAGCTCTTAATCTCAAGACATAATTTCTCTGCAGAAACTATCACTTCACCTTCCTTAAAATCATAAGTATATTCTTTCTTAGGAAGTGTAGGCAATTTTTCACACAAAGCAAGCATTTGCCCTAATGATTGACACTTAAGTTGCAAATCAACATTCTCCTTTTCTAGTCTATCTACCTTACGACTCAAAATGTGTAAAGCAGGTACGCTAGCGTAACATTCATTCAAAGGATCAATTGTTGCATCAAGGTCTATCAAGTTTTCAACAGTTGGTTCATCTCGAGGTTCTACCTTTATATCTAAAGCAGTTTAACCTAGGGATTCTGTCTCAAAGAAGACAGTTAGTTCATGTGCTAGGTCTTCACAGAAAACATTATCAGAACATGCAGGTAAGGCCGGTAGAATTGATTTCACATCAAAAGTTGGTTCATTAAACACCTCATCTATGGCAATAGTGCTAGAACTAGGTTTGTTAAACACTTCATTCTCAAGCATTAAAATGTATTTCTCTAGTATGAGTGTTGGGATATAAACCAGTCTATGCTTAGGCACATAATTTTCACGTTGCATATTCTTTTTAGTTTTAACAAATTCCTTCAAGAAATCGGGATTTGATTTACCCATTTTAGCATTGATTTTCTCATACATTAAGCTAATTTGATGGTATTTCCTAGATTTGTGATTAACAATAATATCATCAAAATCAGCATCAGAAGCATGCACAAAATGAGATGGTAAACCAGCTCAAAAGCAATCAGAATGATATAATCCTGGAATCTTTTTGGAAGCATTATCTAAGATCTGAGGATCTTCATAACCCAACCCCCACTTTTCACCATGAATCGTTTTTGGTCTATTCATGAAAATTGTTTATTTTGAAAGTTCCATATCAATTATAGCTTTAGATTGCTCTGTACGATAGAGTTTTTCTCATATCGAGCAAGTTGAGCTTTCATTTTAAGGGACTCTTTTGACAATGAAGAAATTTCAGTGTTCTTCTCAATTATGGTGTTTTCCAATTGAATAATTTTCTTGTTTAGCTTTGAAAGTTTGGGTTTATGTTGAATTTTCAAATCAGAAAGAACTTTTTCTAAAAATTGAACATTTTCTGCAAGTCGTTCTAATTTTAGACGATAATCTGTCCTTTCGACTTTAATCAGATGAATTGATTTTTTAAGATCTTCCAACTCAGTTTCTGTGGAGCTGAGTTGAACAGTCAATCTTTGCAATTCCGATTGTAATTTAGATGAAGATGGTATGGTCTCAGAAAGTTTGATTTTATCTTTCAAAACCTTGTTTTCAGATTTTAAACCTTTAACTTCTTTTGAGATTGAGACCAGATTCTTTACATGTCATTTTGCACTTTTATAAAATCAGGTGGGATTTCAGATGATTCTACCTCATCATCATCAGATGTTGAGTCAGAATTCTCCATTGCTTCCTTTGCTTTGATGAGCTTGGTCACCTTGCAAACATTTGCATATTCCACCTCTGAATCTAAATCATCAGTCCAGTTAAACCAAGTATCATCAACCGGTTTCAGCTCTCCTCCTGTTTTCACAATCTTTACCATCAACATTTTCTTCTTGTAGTAAGCTGCAACCTTTTTCTTAGGCATCTTGCACTCACGAAAGTAATGACCAGCTTTGCCACAATTGAAACAGATGGAATTATCCTTCTTGGAATCATCAGCACGTTGTGGTTTTGATTGATCAAGTTTCTTGTAGTAGGAGGATTGATAATGCTAAAAACGAACATATATTTCATAGCATTATCCTTCAAGAAAGATAAGCTTTTAGTTGCAATTGTTCTATTTCCAAGTGATATTCGTTTAAATAATAAAAGGTGAAGACAAAAGACAGATTCGACGATTTGAAGATGCAAACGACCAAAAAGCTAAAAAGTACAAAGTACAATCCAAGTGGTTCAAATTATTGATGAGAAACGTCTAGAAATTACAAGAGTACAAGCCGCAAAACGCAAAGTACAAGATATTAAATTATACGAAAAGGCGTTCGAAAATCTGGAACCGGGACATGAACCAACTATCAACGTGCGACTCAACGGACCTGAAATTATAAGTTAACTATGCACAAGAATATAATATAATATATAATTAATTATATATATATATTATATTATAAAATAATCAGCAGCCCACGTTTTAAATCAACAAATGAGCTGGAATCCAAAGCTCCGCGACTGCGGAGCTGTGAAGAAGGAAAGTACCGCACTCGCGGAGCTGCACAGTGCAAAATGGGCCTATAAAAGCCAACGCATTCGGACAATCTCCTCATCCCTTTTTCTTTCTTTCTATCTACGTAAAATATATATATATATATATATATATATATATATATATATATATATATATATATATATATATATATATATATATATATATATATATATATATATATATATATATATATATATATATATATATATATATATATATATATATTTTATAATTATAATTTTAATATTAAGTTAATAATAATAAGGTTATAGTGGCGAATGTTTTAAGTTTGTAAGTCAAAATTCTGTCCGTGTAACACTACGCGATTAATACTCATTGTAAGTTATGTTCAATCTTTTTAAATTAATGTCTCGTAGCTAAGTTATTATTATGCTTATTTAAGCCGAAGTAATTGTGATGTTGGACTAAATATTAAGACGGGGTTATTGGGCTTTGGACCATAATTGGGGTTTGGACAAAAGACCGACACTTGTGGAAATTGAACTATGGGCTATTAATGGGCTTTATATTTGTTTAACTGAATGATAGTTCGTTAATTTAATATAGAGATTTACAATTTGACGTATCTATAAATAACCACATACACTCGATCGGACACGATGGGGGGATATTTATAAATACTAATAATCGTTCATTTAACCGGACACGGGAATGGATTAATAGTCAATAGACTCATTAAAACAGGGGTGGATTACATACAAGGACACATGGTGTAATTGTTAACAACGTATTAAAACCTTGGGTTACACGCAGTCGATAACCTGGTGTAATCATTAACAAAATATTAAGACCTTGTTACAGTTTACGTCCCCAATTAGTTGGAATATTTGACTTCGGGTATAAGGGTAATTTGATGAGGACACTCGCACTTTATATTTATGACCGATGGACTGTTATGGACAAAAACCAGATGGACATATCGAATAATCCAGGACAAAGGACAATTAATCCATGGTAATAAATTAAAATCAACACGTCGAACATCATGATTACGAAAGTTTAAATAAGCATAATTCCTTTATTTTATATCTCATCGCACTTTATTTATCGTCATTTTATTTATCGTACTTTAAATTATTGCATTTTTAATTATCGCACTTTTATTTTATCGCACTTTTATTTATCGTCATTCACTTTATGCTTTAAATTAAGTTGTATTTATATTTAATATTTTACATTAGGTTTTAATTGTGACTTAAGACTCAAAATCGACAAACCGGTCACTAAAAGGTAAAACCCCCTTTTATAACAATAATAATATTACTTATATATATTTTTTTATACAAATATAGTTTAAAATAAATATAGCGTTAGACTCAACTAGCTCCCTATGGAACGAACCAGACTTACTAAAAACTACACTACTCTACGATTAGGTACACTGCCTATAAGTGTTGTAGCAAGGTTTAGGTATATCCATTCAATAAATAAATAAATAACTTGTGTAAAATTGTATCGTATTTAATAGTATTTCATAGTAAAATATAATCTATTTTGTACTACGCCTCACACACATCAAGTATTTTTGGCGCCGCTGCCGGGGAACACTCAACGCCGAAGCGAAATGCTATATATAAAAAAAATTAGTTTTTAAGTTATTTTTGTAGAAATATATTTATATAAGTTTTAAATATTAAAAACAAAAATATAAAAACATAAATATATATATATATATATATATATATATATATATATATATATATATATATATATATATATATATATATATTTAAGTGTTTAAAATTAAAAAAGTTTTTATTTTTAGTTACAAAAAACTGATAAGTAATTTTTAAAATATAAGTTTTATTTAAATTATATTTTATATAAATTAAAATCAGAAATAGAGTTAAAAGAAAAATTTACGCTGAACCTGCAATTTTGGCCTGCACGAATTATGAATCTGCCTAACTCCGCACTCGCGGAGCACCTCTGGTAAAAATAAATCGCACTCGCGGAGCTTATCTGACAGGTTAAACCTCAGCCCGCATTTATTACGAAATTAGGGTTATAATTTAATTATTATTAATTATAATTAGGGTTTAATTAAATATTAATTAGTTTATCTTATTTTTAATTTTAGTTTAAATTAATAAGTATAATAGTTATTATTAAATATATAGAATAATATTTTTATAAAAATAATATTTTTTATAAAAATTGTATTTTTATAACTTTAGTTTTATTTTTAACTTTTGTATCTTTCTTCGTTTAATTTGTAATTTGTATTTTTATCATTCGTAACTAGTTTTAAACTTAGTTTTTGTCGTAGTTAATTTTTATTTCTAGATTTTTAAGTTTTGCCGTAAAATCCCTTAAGTGCATTTTCTTTAGATTAAGATTTAGGCGCTTTAAAAATTTTACGACGTCGCTTATCGCTTTAGTATTTAATAGATTTTAGTGCCTATTTAAGTTATTGTCGTTTTGGATATAGAATTCCTTTAAGTTTTAATACCTTTAGACGCAACTTTTAATATTTAATTTAGACTTTTAAGTTTCGACGCTTTACTTTCTTTTTATTATTTTTGGACCTTTTATTTTTTGACGTTTTTCGACGCACTCTTTTTCTTGCTCTAATTTCTCGACGCTCTAGTTTTTAGGACATAGAATTTTCTTTATTTTCTTTAAATTTCGACGAAAAATTATTTTAAGCGGTTAAATTGATAGACATCCAAAATTTTCTGGTTCGTAGTAATAGTTGGATTTGTTAGTGGCGAGTTGTGGGCTTCCGATTTAAAGGATCCTAGCTACCTGCTGCATCTATTGGCTATTCAAAACATGGGCAAAATCAGAAAAGTCAATTAATTTGATAACTTATTTAATTTTTTTTATTTTTATAACTAATAGGATATTCAGTGAATGCACCGAGCAAAACATTCACCACCTTTCATACGTTCACCTCCTGTAACTCGATCAAGACATCTAGCCAACATTGTCGCCGTTGATTTTTCTTTAGAATCTTCATCTAGTCGACCAAGTACTCCAATTCGAATTTCCGATAATCCATTTTTTGAACCCGACCTCACAATTGAGAACCTGGAGGATATTCAAGGACAATTCAGAGATCCTGAATCACTAATCATTCCTCGTGAACCACAAATTACTCATCCATAGATTGTCGAGGAAGAAACCATTAAATCAGAATCCCCTAGTGATTCAGATTCAATAAATTCAATCATGGAAAATCAAGAACCTCTAAGTATGGAAGACCGAATGAGAGCTACACGCACTGGTCAAGGTCATGCAATTACTCAACCAGACATTAATGCGCCAGATTATGAAATCAAGGGATAAATCCTACACATGGTAACTAATCAATGCCAATTTAGTGGTACGCCAAAGGAAGATCAAACGAACATCTTCGAACCTTTAATAGGCTCTGTACTCTATTTAAAATCAGAGAAGTTGAGGATGAACAGATCTATCTCACGTTATTTCCCTGGACTTTAAAGGAAGAAGCCAAAGATTGGTTAGAATCGTTACCTGAAGGGGCGATTGATACATGGGACGTTTTAGTTGAGAAATTTCTTAAAAGATTCTTTCCGGCATCTAAAGCCGTGAGACTTCAAGGAGAAATTGTTACGTTCACATAGAAGCCAAATGAAACTCTATATGAGGCGTGAACAAGATTTGGAAAGTTGTTGAGAGGATGTCCTCAACATGGTTTAGACACTTATCAAATAGTACAAATATTCTACCAAGGATGCAACATTACTACACGAAAAGACATCGACATAGCAGCTGGTGCTTCCATTATGAAGAAAACCGCAACTGAAGCTTACAAAATTATTGATAACACAGCCTCCCACTCACATGAGTGGCATCAAGAAAAAGACATCGTTAGATCATCTAAAGCGGCTAGAGCCGATTCTAGCCATGACTTTGATTCCATTTCCACAAAGTTAGATGCTTTCGAGAGACGGATGGAAAAGATGACTAAAGATATTCACGCAATACGAATTAGTTGTGAGCAGTGTGGAGGACCACATTTGACAAAAGATCGTCTCAGTATTGAACAAACAATGGAATAAAGAGAGAATATTTCATACATGAACCAAAGGCCCGGAAATAATTATCAGAATAATTATCAACCGCCAAGACCAAACTACAATCAAAATCAGAATTATAACCGAAATGTTCCATACAACAACCAACAAGGTCCTAGTAATCAACAAGTATCTAATAATACTTACAACCAGCAAAGACCTATTTTTCAAAATAAACCACCACAAACCGATGATAAAAAGCCAAATTTAGAAGACATGATGTCGAAGCTAGTTGAATCTCAAACGCAGTTTTTCACATCTCAGAAACAAACTAATGAACAAAATGCTCAAGCATTTAGAAATCAACAAGCTTCTATTCAAAATCTGGAACAAGAAGTGAGCAACCTAGCAAGGTTGATAGGTGAAAGAAAACCGGGAAGTCTACCTAGCGATACAAATGCTAACCCCCGAAATGAAACAGCTAAAGCCATTACCACGAGAAGTGGTATTACACTTAAACCACCTGAAATGCCTGTAATTTCTGATGACTCTATTCCTGCTACACAGGCACTACAACCTGATCAAGAAAAGGAAACAGAACCGGTAGTTGAAAAGGTTAATGAAGATAACACAGTTAAGGCTAAACCTTATGTTAAACCATACCAACCACCGCTTCCTTACCCCAGTAAAATGAGAAAAGAAAGACTTGAAGCCGAGCAATCCAAATTCTTGGATATGTTTAAATAAATAAATGTCAATCTTCCTTTCATTGATGTGATTTCAGGAATGCCAAGATATGCTAAATTCCTGAAAGATCTAATCACAAATAGAAAGAAAATGGAAGAACTCTCGGCTGTTACAATGAATGCTAATTGTTCTGCAGTGTTGTTGAATAAACTACCAGAAAAACTCTCTGATCTAGGAAGTTTCACAATTTCATGTTTTCAGGGTAGTCTTAGTTCAATAGAAGCATTGGCAGACTTGGGTGCTAGTATAAATTTAATGTCATATTCATTATACGCTAAACTAGACCTTGGAGAATTGAAACCAACACGAATAAGCATACAACTAGCTGATCGATCAGTAAAATATCCTAGAGGGATAATGGAAAACATGCTAGTTAAAGTTGGTACTTTAGTATTCTCAGTAGACTTTGTTATTTTGGACATGGAAGAAGATTCTCGAGTTCCTCTCATATTAGGAAGACCATTCTTAAACACGGCTAAAGCAATAATAGACGTGTTTGGTAAGAAACTGACCCTAAGTATAGAGGATGAGAGTGTTACCTTTTCTGTTGATAAAGCCATGCAATAACCGCAATCTGCAGATGATACATGTTATTATATTCAAACTATAGATTCACATGCAGAATTGTTACAAGAATTTCCAGAATTACAAGGAACAGGAGAATGTTCTTTAGGAGAAGGAACTGAACCAATTGATGAAGTTGAAATGTTAGCTACACTCATGGCTAATGAATACGAACCAACAACAGAAGAACTTCAAATGCTAAAAGAGGAAGACAGATACAAATCATCGATAGAAGAACCACCGATATTAGAGTTAAAGCCACTTCCAAACCATTTGGAATACGCTTATTTACATAGTGAATCTGTATTACCTGTAATAATATCGTCTTCTCTTATTGAAAATGAAAAATTTCAACTCATTTCTGTGCTAAAAGCTCATAAACCAGCTATTGCATGGAAGATTCATGACATTAAAGGTATAAGTCCTTCGTATTGCACACATAATATCCTTATGGAAGAAGGTCATAAAACCTATGTGCAACGCCAACGAAGACTAAATCCAAATATGCAAGATGTTGTTAAGAAAGAAATTATTAAACTGCTAGACGCAGGTTTAATTTATCCATTCTCTGATAGTCCATGGGTAAGCCCAGTTCAATGTGTACCTAAGAAGGGTGGCATGACTGTCATCACAAATGAAAAAGATGAGCTTATTCCTTCTAGGACTGTAACAGGATGGCGTGTTTGTATTGATTATAAAAAATTAAATGACGCCACCAGAAAAGATCACTTTCCCTTACCTTTCATTGATTAAATGTTGGAAAGGTTAGCCGAAAACAGTTACTATTATTTTCTTGACGATTTTTCCGGATACTTTCAAATTTCAATCGCACCCGAGGACCAAGAGAAAACCACATTCACGTGCCCTTATGGTACTTATGCTTACAAACGCATGCCATTTGGACTTTGCAATGCCCCTGCAACCTTTCAAAGGTGCATGATGGCAATTTTTCACGACATGATAGAGGAATGCATGGAAGTCATGGATGACTTTTCAGTCTTCCGTGATACTTTTGAAACATGTCTAGTTAATCTTGAATGAATGCTTATTAGATGCAAATAATCAAATATAGTACTTAATTGGGAGAAATGCCATTTCATGGTTAAAGAAGGCATCGTTCTTGGTCATAAAATTTCAAAGGATGGAATTGAAGTAGATAGAGCTAAAGTAGATGTAATTGCTAAACTTCCACATCCCACCAATATTAGAGGAGTTAAGAGTTTTCTAGGGCATGCTGGTTTTTACCGACGTTTCATAAAAGATTTTTCTAAAACTGTCACTCCTATGAATAAATTCCTAGAAAAGGATGCTCCATTCATCTTTTCGGATGAATGCATCAAATCTTTTAATATTCTTAAAGAAAAACTCACTAATGCGCTAATCATGATAACTCCAAATTGGAATCTACCATTTGAACTCATGTGCGATGCAAGTGATTTTGCAATGGGAGCCGTTTTAGGACAAATGATTGAAAAACGATTTCAACCTATCTATTAATCTAGTAAGACGTTACAAGGAGCATAAACGAATTACACAACTACTAAAAAAGAACTCCTTGCTATTGTCTTTGCTTTTGACAAATTTCGTTCATATCTCGTTCTAGCTAAAATGGTGGTCTATACTGACCATTCTGCTCTTAGATACCTATTTTCAAAACAAGATGCCAAACCACGATTAATCTGTTGGATCTTACTCTTACAAGAGTTCGATATTGATATCCGAGACAAAAAGGGAGCAGAAAATCTCGCAGCTGATCATCTTTCTCGTCTTGAAAATCCCGAATTGGTAGTTCTAAATGAATCAGCCATACAAGACAACTTTCCTGATGAATATCTATTGAAGATCGATTATAATGAAATTTCATGGTTTGTAGACTATACAAACTACTTAGTATGTGGATTCCTTGAAAAAGGGTTGCCGTACCAAAAACGAAAGAAATTCTTTAGTGATATAAAATCTATTTTTGGGAAGATCCACATTTGTTTAAAAGTTGTCCCGATGGAATAATACGCCGATGCGTATTCGAAGATGAAGCTAGTCAAATCTTAAATCATTGTCACACAGGACCAACATGAGGGCATTATGGGCCTCAACTCACAGCAAGAAAAGTCTACGATGCTGGATTCTATTGGCCTACCATTTTCAAAGACGCACACCTTCTTTGTAAATCCTGTGATGCATGTCAAAGGGCCGAAAAAATAAGTCAACGTGATGAAATGCCACATAATGTCATTCAAGTATGTGAAGTTTTTGACGTTTGGGGTATTGACTTTATGGGTCCATTTCCAAAATCTCATAATAATCTCTACATTCTCGTTGCCATTGATTATGTATCTAAATGGGTGGAAGCACAAGCTCTCCCAACTAACGATGCACGAGTTGTAGTCAACTTCTTAAAATGTCTTTTTGCTAGGTTCGGAACACCGAAAGATTTAATAAGTGATCGGGGTACTCATTTTTGTAATAATCAACTTGAGAAAGTTCTTAAAAGATATGGAGTAACTCATAAAATCTCCACTCTTATCATCTACAAACAAGTGGACAAGTAGAAAATACCAAACGAGCTTTAAAACGTATTCTAGAGAAAACCGTATGATCGAATCCAAAGGAATGGTCCATGAAATTGCAGGATGCAATCTGGGCTTTTAGAATAGCCTACAAAACTCCAATTGGCACCACACCTTTTAAACTCATTTACGAAAAAGCATGTCACCTTCCAGTAGAAATTGAGCACAAAGCATTTTGGGCTTTGAAGACATGTAATCTTGATTTACATGAACCCGGATGTCTACGGTTAAGTCAATTAAACGAATTAGAAGAATTAAGACACGATGCATATGAAAATTCGTTAATCTATAAGGAAAGAACGAAGAAATGGCATGATAAAAGAATCAGAAGTTCAAAAGAATTCAAGGAAGGAGACAGAGTTCTTCTTTTCAATTCACGATTCAAGCTATTTCCTGAAAAATTGAAATCAAGATGGTCTGGACCATTCATAGTCAAAAGAGTTTTCCCGTACGGAACAGTAGAGTTAATAAATTTAAAAGGGATTGAATTTAAGGTTAATGGTTACAGAGTTAAACATTACATAGATAATCCAATGGAAGTTGAAGATGAAGTTAATCACAATTTTAACACCACAGCTAACTAAGTGTGGGAAGATTCGAATATTTTAAGGGCAATATGAATTTCTGTTAGAGTTAGATGTTCTATTTTCGTGTAGTTTTCAA